>NC_054550.1:34849707-34874707 GCF_017654505.1 Polyodon spathula
CTCTCTGTCCTCAGCATGAAGTCTGTCCAGCAGGCAGACGCTGGGATGTACGTCTGTGTGTCCGAGACTGCTGGAGTCACTGTGTCCTCCGAGCCAGCCTGGATCACTGTGGAAGGTAAACACTCACACTCAATACACAAGCCCTCACTCACACTTGCTCGATACACAAGCCCTCACTCGCACTCGCTCGATACACAAGCCCTCACTCGCACTCGCTCGATACACAAGCCCTCACTCGCACTCGCTCGATACACAAGCCCTCACTCGCACTCGCTCGATACACAAGCCCTCACTCGCACTCGCTCGATACACAAGCCCTCACTCACACTTGCTCGATACACAAGCCCTCACTCACACTCACTCGATACACAAGCCATCACTCACACTCAGTAGACAGTCCCTCACTCACACTCACTCGATACACAAGCTTTAAATCCTAGAATTCTATAGCTATTTCTAGAAAACTAAAAACATTTCTAGGCAGTTTTGGAAAAGAGACCTTTACCTTCTAAAATAACACTTGTGCTTTATCTTGTTGTCTCCCCTTTTGCCCCCCCCCCCCCCAGGTGTACCCCACTTTGTGACGGAACCCCAGGATGTCGCAGTGTTACCCGGTATGACCTTTAACCTCAGCTGTGGGGCTGTGGGACCCCCCGATCCAGTGCAGCTGGTTTGGTGGAAGAGGGGGGTGCAGCTGGGGGGTCCGCACCCCTCCCCCTACACCCTGACTGTCCCAGGTACAGCCTCCCAGTCTCTCTTAGAAATACTATGAACTGATGGAAATAGCTGAGCTGCTGGTGTTCCAGCTGGGCTAGATTAGACATGATTCGGAGAGCTCTGCTTAAGCCACAGGGTTGCATGAAAACATTTCAACAGTCGCCAAGATGTGACAACTGAAACAGAAAACCATGCAAAGTGAGTCTAATCAAGGAAAATACATTAGTAAACATAACCCCACCAAGATTAGCTTTAAAACAGCTTGCTGTGCAGTGCAGCCCCTGAGTCCAGTGTTTAAACAGCTTGCTGTGCAGTGCAGCCCCTGAGTCCAGTGTTTAAACAGCTTGCTGTGCAGTGCAGCCCCTGAGTCCAGTGTTTAAACAGCTTGCTGTGCAGTGCAGCCCCTGAGTCCAGTGTTTAAACAGCTTGCTGTGCAGTGCAGCCCCTGAGTCCAGTGTTTAAACAGCTTGCTGTGCAGTGCAGCCCCTGAGTCCAGTGTTTAAACAGCTTGCTGTGCAGTGCAGCCCCTGAGTCCAGTGTTTAAACAGCTTGCTGTGCAGTGCAGCCCCTGAGTCCAGTGTTTAAACAGCTTGCTGTGCAGTGCAGCCCCTGAGTCCAGTGTTTAAACAGCTTGCTGTGCAGTGCAGCCCCTGAGTCCAGTGTTTAAACAGCTTGCTGTGCAGTGCAGCCCCTGAGTCCAGTGTTTAAACAGCTTGCTGTGCAGTGCAGCCCCTGAGTCCAGTGTTTAAACAGCTTGCTGTGCAGTGCAGCCCCTGAGTCCAGTGTTTAAACAGCTTGCTGGTGCAGTGCAGCCCCTGAGTTCCAGTGTTTAAGCAGCTTGCTGTGCAGTGCAGCCCCTGAGCCAGTGTTTGCAGCTTGCTGTGCAGTGCAGCCCCTGAGTCCAGTGTTCAAACCAGCTTGCAGTGCGAGTGCAGCCCCTGGCTCCAGTGTTTAACACAGCTTGCTGTGCAGTGCAGCCCCTGAGTCCAGTGTTTAAACAGCTTGCTGTGCAGTGCAGCCCCTGAGTCCAGTGTTTAAACAGCTTGCTGTGCAGTGCAGCCCCTGAGTCCAGTGTTTAAACAGCTTTGTGCAGTGCAGCCCCTGAGTCCAGTGTTTAAACAGCTTGCTGTGCAGTGCAGCCCCTGAGTCCAGTGTTTAAACAGCTTGCTGTGCAGTGCAGCCCCTGAGTCCAGTGTTTAAACAGCTTGTTTGTGCAGTGCAGCCCCTGAGTCCAGTGTTTAAACAGCTTGCTGTGCAGTGCAGCCCCTGAGTCCAGTGTTTAAACAGCTTAATGTGAAGTGCAGTTTGAGTCCAGTGTTTAAAATGCAGCTTGCTGTGTAGTGCATGCACATGAGTGCACACATCACACAGCTTACATAGAAAACAAGATTTTTGAGTCCAGTGTTTAATAAGAAATGCAGTTTGAAGCTGCAGCCCCTGAGCGCACAGTGTTTTCACAGCTTGCAGTGCATTTCCTGCTGGTGTTGTTGCATGTCATGAGGTTTCCTGTGTCTGCAGACAGTTTTCTTTGTTGAAAGTGCAGACCCTGATCCAGTGTTCAAACAGCTGTGTCACCATGGTCCAGCAGCACAAGTCCAGCACACTACAGCTTGCTGTGCAGTGCAGCCCCTGAGTCCAGTGTTTAAACAGCTTGCTGTGCAGTGCAGCCCCTGAGTCCAGTGTTTAAACAGCTTGCTGTGCAGTGCAGCCCCTGAGTCCAGTGTTTAAACAGCTTGCTGTGCAGTGCAGCCCCTGAGTCCAGTGTTTAAACAGCTTGCTGTGCAGTGCAGCCCCTGAGTCCAGTGTTTAAACAGCTTGCTGTGCAGTGCAGCCCCTGAGTCCAGTGTTTAAACAGCTTGCTGTGCAGTGCAGCCCCTGAGTCCAGTGTTTAAACAGCTTGCTGTGCAGTGCAGCCCCTGAGTCCAGTGTTTAAACAGCTTGCTGTGCAGTGCAGCCCCTGAGTGCCAGTGTTTAAACAGCTTGCTGTGCAGTGCAGCCCCTGAGTCCAGTGTTTAAACAGCTTGCTGTGCAGTGCAGCCCCTGAGTCCAGTGTTTAAACAGCTTGCTGTGCAGTGCAGCCCCTGAGTCCAGTGCTTGTTTATTTCTGGTCTGGTTGTTTTTCTGTTGTTGGAGTTTCGTAAGCAGGGTGCTCTCTGAGCTGGGGCTGCATTAGCCACTCCTGCAGCGTGCCGTGACAGGCAAGGGGACCACATTACTGTCAGTCTCAGAGACTCAAACCAGCTCTACCAGTTCGATTGCATTTGTGATTGGCTGCATCTGACCCTAAAACACAGGCTTGTATCTACAGATCTCACCAGCTCTGCCTCACCACAATAATCAAACAGAATTACAGCACAAGGAAATCAATATTTTTAGGGGTACCCTTATAAAAATGTCCCATAGTCAAAGCACAGTGGAAGCCTAGTAAAGCATAGGCAAACATTGTAAAGAGCAGTGCCGTGTGGTAAAGAATATTAATTATAATGGCAGACGAGGGTAAACTAAATGCATAGTATAATCATAGGAAGAACTACACAAATAACAAGCAAACATACTTTTAAAAGGTCAGTCCTGGGATAAATATGGATAGGTGTTTGATGCAATCCAGAGAGATATTCAACTTGCCATATAATTAGGCCTGTGCAGGTTTTTCTTAAATACTGTAATCACAATAGATTCTAATCTGAAGGGCAGTTTCAATCCAGTGTTTAAAATGCAGCCGAACCCTGTATATATGCACATGCGTGCACACATCACACACATACATAGAAAACAAGATTTTTAATGTATATTGTTTAATAAGAAATGCAGTTTGAAGCTACGATCCAAGCGCACATTTTTCACGCGCAGAGCATTTCCTGCTGGTGTTGTTTCATGTCATGGGGTTTCCTGTCTCTGCAGACAGGTTTTCTTTGTTGAAAGTGTTTGACCCTGATCTCGTTCTCAAGTGAACTGTGTCACCATGGTCCAGCAGCACAAGGAAAGCACACTATAGTTATCAGAACCAGTGCATTCTTATTGTGTCCATTCACTTTGTATCGTTGTCTCTCTGTGTCGTCCGATCCTGGTGGCGTTTATAAAGCCCCCTGTGACCTCGACAGAGCTCTCTAACCCATGTCTAATCTCTGGAAGCATTACCCAGCAGTGTTTAATGCTCTTTGAGAAAGGCTGGTATTTCTTACCAGGGTCAGGGGTAAGTCCTGCTTTTCAATTCCAATTCCTTCTTAAAATCAATTGTCAGTGTCTCAGTGCTCCCTCGCATTGTTCTTGCAATAATCACTGGCACAGATAAACCCCTTAGCTCTGTACTGTGCTGCACTGTACTGGGTGTGTCTGTGTGTGTCAGTACAAGAGGTCAGTTCTTTAGTACCGTACTGGGTGTGCAGTGCTGTGTGTGTGTTTAAGTGGATGTCAGAGAACCTGCTTGACAGTAACTGTAGCCCTGCAATGTTTCTGATCTGAGACTTCTTAATGCCTGGGTGCCATTCTGCTACGGGCAGTACGAGTGGCAGTGTGTAGGTAGATGAATGTACAGAGCTGGCATGCAGTCACCTGGGGTATATTAACGTTTATTTAGCTGAGGTAGTGTTGTGTTGTGCTGATAGGGCTCTTTGTTGTGTTGATGGCACTCTGTGTTGTGTTGTGTTGATGGGGCTCTGTGTTGTGTTCACATGGTTTCTGCTTTTATGTCCATGACCCCACTGTTTTGATGGGGCTCTGTGTTGTGCTGATCGGGCTCTACGTTGTGTTGTGTTGATGGGGCTCTGTGTTGCGTTGTGTTGATTTTAGTGTGTTGTGCATTGTGTTTCAGGCTTGATGCAGAGCACTGAGTTCTACTGCGAAGCCAAGAATCAGAAGGGGGTGTCAACCTCTCGCACCGCCACTGTCCACATCAAGGGTGAGTGCTTTTCAAACTACAGCACGCGAATCGTCTGCAGCAACAGACTCGCTGGAAACAAGTCTGCCTGGGGCACACAGACTCGCTGGAAACACGTCTGCCCTGCCTGGCCCTGCCTGACAAGCTGTGGTGTCATCTAGCATTGAGCCCTGTTATCCACTATGCTGTAGAGATAACACATGACTTCTTTATTTTACTAAGGCCAAAAAAATAAATGCTATGATTTTTCTCATAAGTACACCCACTTTCTCCCTCTATGATGCATGCATATTGGATATACAGCCTGTATGAGGACCACATACCCTGTAACAGACAGTGGAAATGCAGACTCAGTCCTGAACACAGCGTCTCTGCTGTTCTGTGTGGAGCAGGTGTAAAACCCAGCAGAGCTACAGAGCAGTTTTTGATAATGCGCGAGGATTGCAGGATTGACAGTGATGTTGTTGTTTGAGCTTCACTGCTGCTCCTCTCTGACTCGCCCCGCAGCATTGCCAGGCCCCCCTCAGGAGCTGCAGGTGACTCGGGTTCAAGAGGACAACGTCACCCTGTCCTGGAGACCCGGCCCTGATGGACACTCCAGAGTCACACAGACAAACACACTGACTAGAGCATCCATCAGCCCTCTACTCTCTCTCTCTCACACAGACAAACTCACTGACTAGAGCATCCATCAGAGTTATTACTGTCAAACTCTCAGAGTCACTCAGACTCTCTCACTGACTAGAGCATCCATCAGAGTTATTACTGTCATGAACACAAAGGAACACACATGAAATAAGCAATTGTATTTGTGAGTCTAGCTAGTTTATTATGTGTCTCTGGCCCTGTGGCAACGTCTGTCAGTGTCTCAGTGCTCCCTCGCATTGTTCTTGCAATAATCACTGGCACAGATAAACCCCTTAGCTCTGTACTGTGCTGCACTGTACTGGGTGTGTCTGTGTGTGTCAGTACAAGAGGTCAGTTCTTTAGTACCGTACTGGGTGTGCAGTGCTGTGTGTGTGTTTAAGTGGATGTCAGAGAACCTGCTTGACAGTAACTGTAGCCCTGCAATGTTTCTGATCTGAGACTTCTTAATGCCTGGGTGCCATTCTGCTACGGGCAGTACGAGTGGCAGTGTGTAGGTAGATGAATGTACAGAGCTGGCATGCAGTCACCTGGGGTATATTAACGTTTATTTAGCTGAGGTAGTGCTGCATTCTGCTACTGGCACACACGAAGCTGTGAGGAACACAGTGACTGTACTGATAAGTGGGAGGCGCTGGTTATGATGCTGGGCTTTTCACATGGTTTCTGCTTTTATCTCCATAGACCCCACTGTTTTGTTCCTGTGCTGTCTCTCTGAGATCACAGTGACGTGTTTTCTGTTCGGAATCCCAACAGTTTGCAGAGAATTCTGGGAAGAGGGAGGAGCTGTTCGAGCGCCAGGTGTCGGTCCCGCCCCATGAGCAGACGATTGGAGGGCTGAAGTGCTTTTCAAACTACAGCACGCGAATCGTCTGCAGCAACGAGGTCGGCTCCTCCCCTTTCACTGACTGGGTCAACTTCCATCAGAGTTATTACTGTCAAACTCAGGTAAATCACACTGACTGACGCATCCATCAGAGTTATCACTGCCAAACTAGCAGAGTCACACAGACAAACACACTGACTAGAGCATCCATCAGAGTTATTACTGTCAAACTAGCAGAGTCACACAGACAAACACACTGACTAGAGCATCCATCAGAGTTATTACTGTCAAACTAGCAGAGTCACACAGACAAACACACTGACTAGAGCATCCATCAGAGTTATTACTGTCAAACTAGCAGAGTCACACAGACAAACACACTGACTAGAGCATCCATCAGAGTTATTACTGTCAAACTAGCAGAGTCACACAGACAAACACACTGACTAGAGCATCCATCAGAGTTATTACTGTCAAACTAGCAGAGTCACACAGACAAACACACTGACTGGAGCATCCATCAGAGTTATTACTGTCAAACTAGCAGAGTCACACAGACAAACACACTGACTAGAGCATCCATCAGAGTTATTACTGTCAAACTAGCAGAGTCACACAGACAAACACACTGACTAGAGCATCCATCAGAGTTATTACTGTCAAACTAGCAGAGTCACACAGACAAACACACTGACTAGAGCATCCATCAGAGTTATTACTGTCAAACTAGCAGAGTCACACAGACAAACACACTGACTAGAGCATCCATCAGAGTTATTACTGTCAAACTAGCAGAGTCACACAGACAAACACACTGACTAGAGCATCCATCAGAGTTATTACTGTCAAACTAGCAGAGTCACACAGACAAACACACTGACTAGAGCATCCATCAGAGTTATTACTGTCAAACTAGCAGAGTCACACAGACAAACACACTGACTAGAGCATCCATCAGAGTTATTACTGTCAAACTAGCAGAGTCACACAGACAAACACACTGACTAGAGCATCCATCAGAGTTATTACTGTCAAACTAGCAGAGTCACACAGACAAACACACTGACTGGAGCATCCATCAGAGTTATCACTGCCAAACTAGCAGAGTCACACAGACAAACACACTGACTAGAGCATCCATCAGAGTTATTACTGTCAAACTAGCAGAGTTATTACTGTCAAACTATCAGAGTCACACAGACAAACACACTGACTAGAGCATCCATCAGAGTTATCACTGCCAAACTAGCAGAGTCACACAGACAAACACACTGACTGGAGCATCCATCAGAGTTATTACTGTCAAACTAGCAGAGTCACACAGACAAACACACTGACTAGAGCATCCATCAGAGTTATTACTGTCAAACTAGCAGAGTCACACAGACAAACAGGGGAGCGCGGTTGGGGAGAGATTGTGGATGCATGCTGATCCTGCCCTCATTAGCAGGTTTGTAAACTCTCGGCTCTGGATGCATGCCAGTGAATTCCCCCAGTTTCACTGTACAATGGGGCTTTGTATGTGTGAGAGAGAGAGAGAGAGAGAGAGAGAGAAAGAGTGTGTTTGTGGTTCTGTGGTTCATCAGGGCTCAGGCGCCATCTAGTGACCACATCCATACCTAGCTACTGCAACTCCTGACCGACGAAGAAGGTTACATACAGAACAGTTTACATTTGCAGTTTATATTGTTCTAGTTTATATTTCTATTGTTCGGGTCTCGGAAGCCTGTGTTTCTGTCTCTCTGATGTGGTCTGCATGGTCTACAGGAGAGAATTGCCTTGAATCTTCTCATGGGCTGAACCTCCTATATAGACCTTTCAATTGCGTTCAGGGTTTAATCCAATCAGCTGTTGATTTTATACAAATGTGCTTGATCAGTGGGACCGTATAAGATTGCAACATTGCTCTTCTGCTCCTCTGAATCTCTATACCGGTCTTCAGCAATACATCTACACTACAGAGTCATGTCCCTCATTAAGTTTGCATTTTGCACTTTTCCCATGGCAGCTGGCCGAGGGTTTTCTGTGCTCAGGGCTAGTCTGTGGTTGAGGGCTCTCTGTTTCTGTGTGCCCCAGTTATTGCTCCACTGACCCCCCTGTGTGTGTGTTTCTGTTCCTCAGCGCCGGGGGCCGCGCCCCTCAATTTCAGTCTGGAGGTGACGGGGGGGTCTCTGCTGCTGAGCTGGGGGGCTCCCTCTCGGGAGGAGCTGAACGGGGTGCTGCAGGAGTACAGGGTGGAGTGGGGCCGGCCTGGAGAGGAGAAGCAGGTGCATACAGGGGTACACCAGCTCTCAGTGTCACTGTGTGTCAGTCTGTGTCTGTGCTTTTAGATTTATATATAAACCGGCACAGTACAGCAAGTTAACAACATGGGACAGGACAGGTGTCTGTTTTTTGAACCTGTAACTACAGTTCTGTTCCAGTACTGTTGTGTGGCTCAGTTCTGTTTGTCTGGGCTGTGACTGTGCCTCTCTCTGTCGCCCCCTGCAGGACACCATGCTCCTCACACAGACCCGTGTGAACCTCTCTCTCGCGGGAGGGTTCTACAACGCCTCGTTCCGTGTGAGCGCGTGCAACTCTGCGGGCTGCGGGCCCTGGACCCAGGCGCTGCTGTGGGACCCCAGGAGGGTGAGTGCGGTGGGGGGGGGGGGCAAGAGTCTGTTACATCTATAGTTACCCTTAAACACTCACCCCCTCTCCCTCTCCCTCGTCCCTCCCCAGGTGTTTCTGTTGCAATGACGCGAGGTCGCCTGTGGGTGCTGCTGTTCCTCGCAGTGCTGCTGGCCGCGGCGGCGCTGGGGGGGCTGGCCCTGCTGCTGCTCGTGCGCAGGAACAAAGAGACGCGGTTCGGGTGAGAGAGCCTCCCCAGGCAGAGTCAGAGCTTGCAGAGCTCACTGTTTTAATGCTGTGTATTGTGTTGCTGTGTTGTAATGTTGTTGTTGTAATGTTGCTGTGTTTGCAGCGCAGTGTTTGAGCCGGTTCTCCCGGGTGCAGAGCCTGCAGTGTCCTACAGGGCAGCGCGCTCCTTTAACAGGCAGGCGCCTGAGCCCAGCGACTCCACATGTGAGCACTGCCCTCCACTTCACTGCATTGTCCGCTCTTCCTCTGCACTGTCCCATCTCAATAGGCAGCATTTGCACTAAAAGTCTAAATGAGTTTAAAGACATTGAAAAATAAATTTGATAGTAGTTTTACACCTCCCCACCCCTGATGCTGTGCCATATATTGTGTGGTTTTATAACAACACCGCACTAGGAAAAAAAGGTTTAAAAAATTATCCATTTAGACTTTAGGCTTTTCAATGTTTTTTCTGTCCTTTACCATACTGGTCTGTCCATCGCTATACTTCCACTGTGAATTCCCTCACCCTTTATTAGGGTTATTAATATTATTGTAACCTGGTCCTGCTGCCTCTCTGTCTCCCTCCAGTGGACTGCCTGGGTATCAGCAATGAGCTGAAGGAGAAGCTGCAGGACATGCTGATCCCAGAGAGATGGCTCTTTCTGGGGCGCCTGCTGGGCAAAGGTGAGGGCGGCTCCCAACACAGACTGGGAGCACAGGGGCAATGTCCACAGAAGGACGGGGAGCATTAGCGTACCAATTCCTTTTTGTAATTCCTGACATACTGCCCTGAAGAACAGCGTATTGTTACTGAGTGATTTTGAAGTAATTTGAACATTGTACTCAGTCTCTTCTGTCTTAGTAAATTCCGACAATACATGAGATTCCCATTATATCTATTCCAGTCCCTTCTGTCTCACATTGCATTCCCAGTATAACCCCAGTATCTGTAACCCCAGTATCTCTACTCCCAGTGTGACCCAGTCTCTCTCTCCCAGTCTGACCCAGTATATCCCCAGTCTGACCCAGTCTCTTTCTCCCAGGCGAGTTTGGCTCAGTCCGTGAGGCCAGTCTGAAGAGAGAGGACGGCACTGTGAAGAGAGTCGCTGTCAAGGTGCTCCAGTGTGAGTATCAGCAATTAGTGTATGAGCTGCAGGGAGCAGGGAGCAGTGGAGTGGCCCTTAGTCTGGTGTGTGAGCCCTCTGCAGTGTGTGTGTGAGCCTTCAGCAGTGTGTGTGTGAGCCCTCTGCAGTGTGTGTGTGTGTGTGTGTGTGTGTGTGTGTGTGTGTGTGTGTGTGTGTGTGTGTGAGCCTTCAGCAGTGTGTGTGTGAGCCCTCTGCAGTGTGTGTGTGTGAGCCTTCAGCAGTGTGTGTATGTGAGCCTTCTGCAGTGTGTGTGTGTGTGTGAGCCTTCTGCAGTGTGTGTGTGAGCCTTCTGCAGTGTGTGTGTGAGCCCTCTGCAGTGTGCGTGTGTGTGTGTGTAAGAGCCCTCTACAGTGTGTGTGTGAGCCCTCTACAGTGTGTGTGTGTGTGAGCACTCTGCAGTGTGTGTGTGTGTGTGTGTGTGTGAGAGCCCTCTGCAGTGTGTGTGAGCCCTCTGCAGTGTGCGCGTGTGTGTGTGTGTGTGTGTGTGAGCCCTCTGCAGTGTGTGTGTGTGTGTGCACTCTGCAGTGTTCGTGTGTGTGTGTGTGTGTGTGTGAGCACTCTGCAGTGTGTGTGTGTGTGTGTGTGTGAGAGCCCTCTGCAGTGTGTGTGAGCCCTGTGCAGTGTGTGTGTGTGTGTGTGTGTGTGTGAGCACTCTGCAGTGTGTGTGTGTGTGTGTGTGAGCCTCTGCAGTGTGTGTGTGAGCCCTCTACAGTGTGTGTTGAGCCCTCTACAGTGTGTGTGTGTGTGTGTGTGAGCCCTCTACAGTGTGTGTGTGTGTGTGTGAGCCCTCTACAGTGTGTGTGAGCCCTCGGCAGTGTGTGTGTGTGTGAGAGCCCTCGGCAGTGTGTGTGTGTGTGTGTGAGCCCTGTGTGTGTGTGTGTGTGTGTGTGTGTGTGTGTGTGTGTGTGTGTGTGTGTGTGTGTGTGTGTGTGTGTGTGTGTGTGTGTGTGTGTGTGTGTGTGTGTGTGTGTGTGTGTGTGTGTGTGTGTGTGTGTGTGTGTGAGCCCTCTGCAGTGTGTGTGTGTGTGTGTGTGTGTGAGAGCCCTCTGCAGTGTGTGTGTGTGTGTGTGTGAGAGCCCTCTGCAGTGTGTGTGTGTGTGTGTGTGAGTGTGTGTGTGTGTGTGTGTGTGTGTGTGTGTGTGGATCCCACCTGGTGTGTGAGACACACACTGCAGTGTGACTCTCTCACACACACACACACACACCCTCTGCACGTGTGTGTGTGTGTGTGTGCACACACACAAACACACACACTCTGACTCCCTCTGCAGTGTGTGTGTGTGTGTGTGTGTGTGTGAGCCCTCTGCAGTGTGTGTGTGTGTGTGAGAGCCCTCTGCAGTGTGTGTGTGTGTGTGTGTGTGAGAGCCCTCTGCAGTGTGTGTGTGTGTGTGTGTGTGTGTGTGTGTGAGAGCCCTCTGCAGTGTGTGTGTGTGTGTGTGTGAGCCCTCTGCCCTCCCTGCTGTGTGTGTGTGTGTGTGTGTGAGAGCCCTCTGCAGTGTGTGTGTGTGTGTGTGAGAGTGCAGAGAGTGTGTCTGTGTGTGTGTGTGTGTGTGTGTGTGTGAGTGCCCTCTGCAGTGTGTGTGTGTGTGAGCCCCCTGCTGTGTGTGTGTGTGTGTGTGTGTGTGTGTGTGTGTGTGTGTGTGTGTGCCCTCTGCAGTGTGTGTGTGTGTGTGTGTGATGTGTCTGCAGTGTGTGTGTGTGTGTGTGAGAGCCCTCTGCAGTGTGTGTGTGTGTGTGTGAGCTCTCTGCAGTGTGTGTGTGTCTCCTAAGGGGTTGTCCTGTATTGTAATGTCATGTCGTTGTGAACAGCGGATATGAACTGCTCCAGTGATATTGAGCAGTGTCTGAGGGAAGCAGCCTACATGAAGGACTTCGATCACCCCAACGTCATCAAGCTGATCGGTAAGACAGCAACCCGGCTCTTTCAGAACCCAGTTTAGTTTCCCCTCCATCACTGAGCCGCTTGAAGGTTTTCAGCCCACTGCTACAGGGCTAGGCGTCCACAAGAGAACTAGTACAAAGCGCTGTGAGGGCTCTGCACATCGCATGTTTTATTAAAGCTGCTGGCTGGACAAACACTAACCACTCCCCCTTACCCAGGAGTGAGTCTGCAGAGCCGCACCCCCCAGCGCCTGCCCGTTCCCATGGTGATCCTGCCCTTCATGAAGCACGGAGACCTGCATCACTACCTGCTGATGTCACGCCTGGGCGACACCCCCTTCGTAAGTCTCTCTGGCGCCCCCCGCAGTATTTACCTTAGCGCAGGGAATCAAAAAGTGAATGAAGCATGACAGTTGAGTAACTGCTTCAGGAATGAAACGATTGCACGCTTGATATGAAATGGAATGTAAAGCCCTCTCCCGTTACCCCGTCTCTCTCTCCCTGCACAGACCCTCCCTCTGCCCACGCTGGTTCAGTTCATGCTGGATATCGCTCGAGGGATGAACTACCTGAGCCACAAGAACTTCATTCACCGCGACCTCGCCGCACGCAACTGCATGTGAGCAAGCACACCCCGCAGCTGGCTCATAAACCTGGGGGTAGCAAGGACCCCTGTTTGCAGCATGCTGGGGAACAAGCAATGATGTGATAGGGCAAATGAAAGGCTAGCGTTATTTTGCTCGTTGTCTGCAGTTCTACACTGTGCTGTTATACAGCGCTTGAAACCTGGCAGGCTGCCATCTGATCTGGAGATGTCCTCCGTAACACAGCGGGATTTTATTTGTCAGCTTGTACTGCTGTCACAGACCTTCTAAAGAAAAACGTCTTCCAACCTCAGTATAAAACAGACTTACAATACAATATTAACAGCATAGCACATCCCCACTCCAGGAGAGGCAAGAGCATCTGCATTGTCACACTGATATCAGGGTCTGCTGGATCCTGTATTATAAGAATAGAGCCATCGCACACATTGTGTTCTGCTTTTAACCCTCCTGATGAGCAGGGGGTGTAGGGTGTGACCCCGAGTGTGTCTCTTGCAGGCTGGGGGAGGATATGAGCGTCTGCGTGGCGGACTTCGGCCTGTCCAAGAGAATCTACAGCGGAGACTACTACCGGCAGGGCTCTGCCTCCAAACTCCCCGTCAAGTGGATCGGTCTGGAGAGCCTGGCTGACAATGTGTATACGACGCAGAGCGACGTGGTTGTCTGTAATGTATTAACACCCCCCCCCCCTGTAGGGTGGGGTGGGGGGGGGTGGGGGGGGAGGGGGGGAACACACAGCAGTTCACGTTATGCTCAGCTCCATTCCTTCAGAGCAACACAGAACTACATGGTGCAGTCTTACACTTCAGTTCAATTGTAAAAACACTACTCCTTTATCTCTCCCATATTTCCCCCGCCCCGTGTCGGACCCAGTGGTCGTTTGGTGTGACGATGTGGGAGATTGTGACGCTGGGACAGACCCCCTACCCCGGCGTGGAGAACTGTGAGATCTACGAGTACCTGCTGAAGGGAAACAGACTCAAACAGCCGCCCGGCTGCCTGGACAAGGTGTAAGTGAGGGGTGGGAGGGGAGAGGGTTGGAATTGGGGACGTGATGAAACAGATGTAGTTGTACTAACCATCTCTTCTCTCCCTCTTGTCCTTTCTTTCTCCCTTTCGCTCTCTTGCCCCTCTTCCTCTTTTCTCTCCCCCAACTCTTCCCTCCCTTTCCCCCTCTTCTCCCCTCCTCGGCTATCTCCCACAGCTTTGAAATCATGCACAGCTGCTGGAACTCCGACCCCAAGGGCCGGCCCAGCTTCCAGAGCCTGATTGGCCAGCTGGAGGAGGTGTGGGCAGGGCTAGATTCCAAGAAGGAGCTGCTGTATGTGAACCTGGGGGAGGGGCCTGGGGAGGAGTCACGTGGGGGACAAGGGGCTGGGGGCGGTGCCGAAGGCGGTAGCGGTGTCCCATGGCAGAAGGGGCAGGGGGCGAGCTGTCTCAAAGACTTATTGGGGGCAGCCGCTGCCACTGGGGGGGACTACCGCTACATCATGGACCCCCGCGGCTCACTTGAGGACGATGGCCAATCGGGAACCAGCCGGGCCTGCCCACTGTTACAAAAAGATGCAGAAAAGGAGGGGGAGGAAGAGGAGGGTGAAGACACCGTCATCAACATGTGAACCGAGGAGGCTGCCTTCCCTTTCAGACAGCTCTCTTCTCAGTTCACTGGACTGCGCCTTGCAGGGATACAATAAGTTCAGATGCAGTATAAGCATCGCTCATGGTGGCGCTATCTCTCAGTAGCACCCAGTTTCAGCACTGTACCTCAGCTAGATGAGCCACAGCACGCCAGTCCTGGATGTACAGGGAATACCATTCATACCACAAGCACGGGGCTGTCCAGCACAGGATGCATGTCTCATTCAGCACGCGGTGCATGTCTGTCATTCAGCACGGGATGCATGTCATTCAGCATGCAATGCATGTCTGTCATTCAGCACGGGATGCATGTCTGTCATTCAGTATGCTCACAGAGCCTTTGCTTCTATTCCAGTCCAGTGCTGTGCTTCTGAAGATCAGGACGGAGCTGCACTTCGGTATTCAAACAGTACTGCCACCCATACCTGTTTCAGAACAACGTTAAACTGTCTGAAATCATTTTAGATTTCCATTGCTGTTTGGAGAACAAGTTTAGTCAAGAAATGCCAGTTACCGATCTTAGAAGGATGTCCTTAATGAGGCATCCATCCTTCCAGTAAATACAACCTGCCCACCACGAGTGATCATCCAGTATCCTTGATATGTATATATTTGTATCTATAGACACGTTGTTCATGACTGCACATCGACACTGTGTTTGGGTTTAAACTTGCAGCACAGAGATGTGATTTACTGAACATGTATTGCAGGACATCCACGGGACAAGCACTCAATCACTTTCAAAGTCCTGAAAAGAAAGGAAACTTAGTGAGTCTGTTAACAAGAAAACAGTGAGAATTACAAGATCATTGAAGCAAATAAGAAACGTTTCTGGAGCTTCTTTTTAGCATGTGAATGTTTTTATTAATATATATCCAGTTTGTTCTGCATGTTGATTATTAACATGGACGAGTGTTTTTTTTATCATGCAGGGAACCAGCAATGGTGTTACAGGGCAAGTGACAGTTGTTTCGTTTTTGTTTGTTTTACGTTAGACTGTAAATTGGAGCAGTTTACTGTATTATTATGTGTATTCTAGGTTGTGTCCTGATCGTTGGGAGCTGATCATGGAGTGTATAGAAACAGCAGCTGCTAGTTTAGTGCACTGAAGCACGATTGAGAGCTGTGTAACAGCAGTGCCTCATGCAGGATAAGGCTCTGCACTGGCTTTGTTTCTTACTGTTCATATGTGGTTTTTAAAACCTTTATTTCACTATGAATTCACAATGAGATTGAAATATATTTTGCAAGTGAGATCTAGCCAGGAGCAGTACAATACAACATATCCCCATACAAAAATACAAAAACAGAAATAAGATACATTTCAAACACTGACAAGTCATGCTCATTTCTATAAACAACCAGATAGTGACAGTCCATACAGGTGTAAACTACTTGAAACAAGCACAGCTCTCAATTCAATGAGCATGGAGCTTACTCTTGAATTGTACTAAAAGTGATTTGGAGCTGCAAGTTAGGTTTGCTGTAAGCCATTCCAACTCATGGAGCAAAATAAGCAAATGATCATATTGTAATATGTATGTAGAGGATCAGATATACTGTTTAGTTGATTTATTAAATATGAGCCAATAAATAATGCGGGATAATGGATTACATAATGTAGTTGAAGGTTTATTATTATTATTATTATTATTAATAATAATAATGTGTAAACAATATATCTAATTGATATTGAGCTCGGATCATTTTTTCCAAGCTCACTGCATTTCCTTTCTCAAAGATTCCTCAAAACTGCTGGTCTGAAGTGAAGCGGGACGCATACAAAAATAACCCTATTGATTCCCTGCTACCCTTGTGAATGAATCTGCGAATGTTTAAAAGTTTTTACTTTTCATTTCTCGTGAGACAGTTTTGTTCTGCCTTCGTGAACCTTCGATATTAACCAGCGTCACTGTTCATCACGTGAGAGGAGCGGTAAGGTGGGGTGAAAATTTTAAAAAAAAAGGACTTTACAGAAATCGACTCTGATGTGCGAGCAGGCGCAGAACTCCGCGTTAAACCGCACTGTGGTTGAAGTGCAAGTCAAGTGAAAATGTGTCTCTGTGTCTCTCAAACACACACTTCGGCCAAGCAAGACCTCTCTCCACACACACACACACACACACACACACACACACACACACACACACACACACACACTAGCACAAGCGGTCACACGAGGCGCATGCGCAGTGTCGCAGTATTTACTCCCTTCGAGGATCTCACACCCGTGCTTAGTCTTCAGAGGGATTTGGATTAAGAGATCGCATCGTTTCCCCCTCTTGTTTCACGAGGTAAACACGCATTTATTCCTCTATAATCTTCGTGTACAGCCATTGGGGGGTTTGTAGATGTGACATCATTTTCCGTAGACTTCAGTTATTGATTAACTTAAAAACACGTTTGTTGCGTTTTGGAGGGGGGGGTTGTCGGTAAGGTCACCTGACGGCATACACAGAGCCAGGCAGCGCTATGGGCTGTTTAAAAGCGTCACACAAAACAATTGTGAGAAATAAACACAAAAAATGGCAATGCATTTGGTTTTACCTTTGTGCGTTCAACAACACCCCCCCCCATATTATTTCTAGTTCTGTATTTAATGAGTCTCACGCAATTCAGTTCACACTAGCGCGCCTGCTGCGCTGTGCTGGGAAACACGTGACCTGGAGCAGCCAAAGGGGAGCCCAGCTTCTCGCCCCCCGTCCCCCGTCATCTATATATTACAGGCTTCGTGACTACACTCAGTTATATCTGTGTGTTTGATTTACAGCACGGTATATATATATATATATATTAAACGCCTCGTTCCGGTGGTTTTGTGCAGTGTCCCTCGCGAATGGTTTCATAACCCAGAGCTGTTGTTAAGAAGCCTGGACTTGGCGGTTCTCTGATAATATAAAAAAGCCCGAGAGCATCGTCACCAAAGTCACTGTCTCTTAATGTGCGTGTGTTCGCCGGTTACTTTGTCTCATACTTTCCCGTGTGTTCGCCGGTTACTTTGTCTCATACTTTCCCGTGTGTTCGCCGGTTACTTTGTCTCATACTTTCCCGTGTGTTCGCCGGTTACTTTGTCTCATACTTTCCCGTGTGTTCGCCGGTTACTTTGTCTCATACTTTCCCGTGTGTTCGCCGGTTACTTTGTCTCATACTTTCCCGTGTGTTCGCCGGTTACTTTGTCTCATACTTTCCCGTGTGTTCGCCGGTTACTTTGTCTCATACTTTCCCGTGTGTTCGCCGGTTACTTTGTCTCATACTTTCCCGTGTGTTCGCCGGTTACTTTGTCTCATACTTTCCCGTGTGTTCGCCGGTTACTTTGTCTCATACTTTCCCGTGTGTTCGCCGGTTACTTTGTCTCACAATTTCCCGAGTTCATCGCTTCTCTGAGTCGCGGACCATTTATTTACAGCCTCACCCTGACTACAGATAGAGGTTCACGTGACCACGCAACAGCCAAGCAGAAAGCAGCACGATTCTCTTCAATTCAATATGATCTCTTCAGGAGACCCCATAGAAACCCGATCTGTCAGGACATGCACCTGATTATAGCTAGGCGTGTACCTGGTTAAGACCTCACCGTGAAGCCCCACCGTCTAATTTCTTAAAAAACACACACACACACACACACACACACACACACACACACACACACACACACACACACACACACACACACATATATATATATATATTTATGTTAAATATTCGCTGTGTGTGTGTGCGCTCTTACAGTATTTAAGTACCTGTACAGGAGATTGTTGTTATCCATGCAGGAATGGAAATGAGACTCCTATTGCAGAGCAGTGTCACCCCTTCCAGGTTTTACTATGAGCTTGATTAGCCACGGTGTATCTGTGACATGCTCTTATTATTAAACTCCTAGTAAAACCATGATTGGATCAAACCGCTGTGCAATGGGAATCACGCTTCCATCCCTTAAAAAAAGAGCCAAGGCAAATACGATATAAAGCATAAAACAGTAACTGGGTTTTATTCAAGTGTGTTTTTGCTGTGAATTGTTACTCACAGGGATGCACGTTAGTCAGGAAGGTAGGTCACACCTGGGTTTTTAGATGCATCTAGAGACCTGGTTATCCAGTATTGGGATGGAGTTTACTGTGCGCTGTCATTGGCACGCAGTCTTGAGTGTATCAGAATCGAAATTACAGCGACGAACTTGGTCGTGGTTTCTGTCTCTTGATTGGGTGGGGAAACGGACAGTAGATGCTGGGAACCGAATGCCGGAATTTCATGAGAATGCATGAGCTTGTTTTAACAAGAAGTGAACCTTCACACTGTGACAGCACTTCATAAGAGCCCTGCTCCTACCAGTCTGCTTGGATGCGCATTGTCATATACGCATCATCGAATTCTGATCAAACTCATCTGCACATTCATTCTTAACCACAAATAACTACAGGTCCTTAGAATCCAGGTCCTGGTGAGGCTGCGTGGTTTTGCTTATTGGCTTATGATCAAACTCCGTGGATTTGCGTCTTTTTGCTTTCTGGGAAAGCTACAGGTTGAGAGTCGGTTCAAAGTGGCCTGTAAGGCAGTTTTACTGTGAGTTTAACTAGACACACCAGAGCTTGTTCCCTCTACACTGTGGGTGATCAAGCTCGTAGTAAAACCTGGAAAGGGTGAAACTGCTCTGCAATAGGAGTCCTGTTTCCATCCCCGGACTGTGTTTTTATAACCTTCAGTTTGTAAGGGGTGTGCTGAAACATCAAGGCAGCGATTTTCAAAGTAAAGCAGCCGCCCCACGAGCAGACGAGGTAATGACTGCAGTGCATTGCTGGAGCTGCGCTAGTATACTAGAAAAACAAGCGCCGTGCACAGCATCTACCGCAGTGCTTATAAAGAGGTCCAGTCTGAGGCTGCTGCGTGCGTGCGTAAGCGTGCAGACCTGAGATTAATTAATATCTTTTTTTGTGTTTTTGTTTATTTACTTAGTGTTACCAGTGAAATATGTTTGTGTCTCGTCTCCTCTCAGAACAACAAGCGCTTGTGCAAGGCATACAGTACATCTAGACCTCAGGGAGGTTATTATTGGAAGACAAATCCAAATGCAAATGGACATTATCCGTTCTCTATACCAGTTTGCTCAAGTGCAGTACTAGGGTTAACAAGCTTGAAGAGAAGGAATTGACTTTTAAAATAATAACCCCTTCTCGTTTCAATTTAAACTGTACAAAACGAAACGCAGTGCAGAATCTGCATACGGGTTTGTTCTGTGAACTGGGATTAAGCGTTGAGTTAAAAACAACCTGCTTTTGTATTGTGGAGAACAACTAGCACCATTTTATTTGAAACATTTTAAAATTCATGTCAATGCAATCATTCCTGCTGAAAAGGTGTCTGTAATGGTCATTGCGGAGTGTTGATGTTCAATTGTAACTTTAGCGCACAATAAATACATGGTCTGAGTCTTCGTATTCCCATCGCGGTGTATTGCAATGCTAGCGTTACTATCTGCGGGCACAGGGGTGGAACATACGCATTAGGTTGCGGTACAAAATGGTTGTGTTGAAATATTTAACGTTGTTTAAATTTAAGGAGCGTGTGTGTGCTGGTCTGGAGGTGGCTGCCCAATGCCAATGTGTGTCCAGCGCTCGTCAGTCGGAGGCGGCGGCAGAGGGAGTCGAGCCTGTCACAGATCAGTAGTTTCTGTCTGCACACAGGGAAGGGCGCTCTTTCTTTTCTCTTGAGGAACTGGAAGCCCCCTGGCGTGCTGTACAGGTTGCGGGTACACGCGGTACTGTTTATTCTGGTGCATCCTGTTTCGTATTATTACTTTGGGTTGGATTTTTTTCAGCAACACGCTGCCGGTTTTCGCTCTCGCGCACCCAGTGGCTTCTGTGCTGGTTCACACTGAGTCGACCACGTGAAAACCTTTGTTCAATTGTTACACACACACACACGCACACACACACTGAACTGCAGCGGCCGAGCCACTCTGAGCACATGCACGGCTGTCCTATTGCAAGGCAGCCCGACAGCGGTGCTTCGCCGCTTTTACCGTGCTAGCATGCCTAAAGCTTGCACTTGAGGGGATAAAGAAATGTCCCTATCAGCAAGACCGGCTGCTTCTCGCTGGCTGGCACAGCCTCGCACCACGTGACGTCTCTCACGCTTCGGAGTGGCGCGCCCCTCCCAGGCCGTCATCGCGTATGCGCAGAACAAGTGATCTGCGCCGTCCTGCGCGTGCGGTGGTGACGTCAGGGGTGTTGCGCACGCATGTTTTCTCAAGCTGGGTGAGACACGGTGTTGATGGTTTTTTTTTTTTTTTTTTTTTTTTTTTTTTGGAAAGGCGAAATAAAAACGAAAGGACAGCCAAGACACGACAAGCAAACCAAACGACGCTGTGCGGTGACGTTATTTCAGACTGAATTGTCAAAGGTAAGGCCACACCGGGGTCAGGTTTGCATTGGTGCAAGTGTGAAACTCTGCGCGGTTGCAGTCACGCCGCGCTGGGCGCAAAAAAAGGTGGTTGGTTCTCGAGCTCCAGCACGGTGCGTTTCTACAGGAATCACGCGCCGTGGCGGGGAGCGGCGCGAGCGCGGGCTGGGTGGAGAGGGCCCTCGAGCGCGCGGTGCTTCCACGGTTAAGAGCGGGTTTCGGGATTTGTGTTGCAAAGGGGAGGAGCCAGTGCGAGATATTTAGCACCAAACAGAAAACACGCTATGCTGAAGCCGGGAGGCTCTGTTTTATATCGCTTTGTAAAAGGTGTGAAATTGCAGCAAGACATTGAACTGTTGTGTTGCACTGCTCAGAAGTTTCAAAAACAGGTCCATTGAATGCATCTACGGTGTTTATTAAACATAGCTGCGGGAGGAAACGCAGGGAGACTCTCCTCGGTTGCAAAATAATTGCAAAGTTGAATGGCATTGTATAGCTGGATTAAAAATGAAAAAACTAGACGATCCGGTGCTGGTTGCTGCCCATTTGATGTATCTGTGTTCGATTAAAACGCCGAGGCAGAGATATTTACCGTGCATCCGGAAAATACCGACGCAACGGGCGGACAAACTATATAGTGCAAAACAGAGCATTGCCCTGCACCCGGATGTTTCGTGATTCTTTAGTCTGGACTGGAGAGAGGGGTTTCTGAAGTAGAGCCGCACTCTGAACGTTTGACAAGGTCGTATTGTCAAATATACTGTTCAGCTGTATACTGCATATCTGTTACAGTCCTAAAACCATACCTGTATTTAACTGTACAAGATTCCGTATATTTACAGAAACGTTCAAACAAATGAACGCGTTTAAAACAGATCGTTAAAGACATCTAGCGCCCCGTGTTTGAGGATCTCTGCTCGCTGTGGTGGGTCAGGGTTTGGGTTCACTTCTTTTGTTTGTTTTAAAATGAAAGGTGTTGAGTGTGCTCTACTGAGGGTACGCCACTGCGAACAAGGAGGTTGCAGACTTCAGTTCAGTCTGCCCCGGCTTCACAGGACCCGACTGCAGCCAGTGTGCTCGCGGTGGGTTTAGATTCACAGATTATGCAAAATGAAAACTCCCCCTCTGCAAAGCACTGTAACGTGTTTGTTTCTGCAAAGTGTTCCCTTCTGCTTTCAAAGCTCAGCGAGTTGTGTTGTCTGTGTGTCAGTCATTGCCCTTGTCTGTGACAGTGCGTCACTGGGAACTGGGGGCCTGCAAGTATGTTTTGTTATATTTGTACAAATAAAATATTATTATATAAGCTAAAGATGTTATACCCTGATCTGTGTGTGTTTCTTTGTCAGATTTCATTTTTACCCAAAGCTGCCGATGTGAAGTTACTAGTTTGGTGTTTCAGTGCGGCTTGTAGCGTTTCCTTGTATCCTGCGTGCCTGGGTGTTTGTATACACTTACAGTTAAATGGATGCATTGGCAGTTTGCAAGTGATGTTTCGTGGTGTCTTGTGAAGTTGAGCGAGTTCGTGTTTCGAAGGCGGATTGAGGTCGTGCCGGCTGTATTTTGGAGCTGTGAACGGTGTAAAAGTAAAGTTGCACGGTTTCTAAAGAAAAGCACATTTAAAAACAAATCCCTGGAAAGCAAAAAAGAGAAATGAAGTCTGTCAAACGAAACAAGTAAAACAGAACGCCTGTGTCTCAGTAGGCGGAGGTGGAGAATGCACTGCATTGAGAGCTAACTGCAGAAGGACTGTTACTGGCGTTTCACTGGGTGACTCGTTCAGAAAGCACGTCTGCTAAATACTATTCACTTCCATATATTATTTTAAAAGAAAATAACACACTTCCCCTTTAATCAAATAGGCGTTCGGAGCAGATTTGTGCTAAACGCTATCGTTCTGTCTTAAATGTTGTTTTGTTTTTTGTTTTTTAACCGGTAAAAAAAACAAAACAAAACAAAAAAACAAACAATTAAAAGCTATCTTGCTGGCCGCAGCGCTCATGTTTTGATGCATTGATGCTACCTGCATCTATCTGCAGGGCACGTGTGTGAAACGGAAATCAGTCTGTTTCGGTTTGTATTTGCACACCAAGATATTTAAATGCCCTGGAGCTGTTTATTATTTAGGTGTCTAAGGATATGCACCCGGGGGCGGTAGCAGCAGCGCGCTTAGTTGCAGCACAGAAGATAAAGTAACCCGGTGTCGCTCAGCTTAGTTATTTCTACAGCAGGGCGGTAGCAGTGTGGGCACGTTGTGTATACCATGCACAGGTATAACATGTTAACTGCGGTGCAAAAGCTCGCTTATTTGGGCGGCACAGTTGGTGTGGCAGCACGGCAGCAGGGTCGATCGATGGAGCCGTGGATAGATTGTTCGGGTCTCGCGTGGGTAAGGAAAGCGCATTCACAGGGGCTCTGCGAGCGCGGGGGTGTCATGTACAGTGGTCAGTGCGTAATGAATGGACATTACTGCTCGTTTCCTTTCCACGGGATTTGAATGAATCCCCAGCGCCGCCGCAGAGCCAGTCTTCTCGTGGACCGTGCGCATTGTTTTAGTTGGATTTTCATGCACCGGGTGATAACACTTTAAGATTAAAAAAACGCGCCGCGGAGCCAAGCCTGCGCAGACGAGCGACGAGCGAGCTGAGTTAGTTGCAGGAAGGGCTGTTAGAGAAACCGGATGGATGCAATCACCGACCAAACAGAAGCGCGTGTGCATTGATCCGTTTCTTTCTGCTTGTTTCTGTTTATGTATTTTTTATATTCGTTTTCAGATGTGTTGCACAGACATTACAACTTGCACTGTGTTGTGTTTTTTTAATTAAGATTTATCTATCTATCTGTCTTTCTAGATAGATAGATAGATAGATATTTATTTGTTTATTTATTTATTTCATGTGGACATTTTGGTCTAGGTGAAATGGTAAAGACCCACATGCACTGAACGCAGCTTTGCACTGAAGTAAAATACCAAATGTCACAGAAAAATTAAACTTCTTAAGTTTATATCTATTTATTTGAATGATTTAATCCATGTTCGTCTTGTGAGTCAGAGCTGCATTTATTTTTGATGCCCCCCCATCCTCCCTTACCTAACGACAGTCTCCTGTGTTCCCCCCTTCCCCAGCATGCTGACGGCTTGAGGAGGAGGGCGCTGAAAGCCGGCCAGCAGCCCGCCCCAGCGCTGTGACCTCATGGACACGAAGTCCCCCATGGTGGTCCTCCGGCAGGACGGGGGCGCCCCAGCGACCCCTTCCCCGGCCGCCCCGCCTGCCTTCTTCGTCATCTTGAAGCCCGGGCAGCCCGGAGACAAGAACAAAGAGCAGCAGGGCATCCTGGTGTCCAACCAGGACCTCAGCGCGGCAGCTGCTGCGGCCGTCCCCAAGCTCCCCCCATCCCTCATCGCCATCGCCCCCGCCCCCGCAATCACTCCAGCACCCGTGCCCAAGCCCCTCCCTGTCCTCAAGCCTCTCAAGGCACCCCCCGCCCTCGTCACCACCATCAAGCCCAAGAGCTCGGAGGGGAACCTGCCGGCCGAGTGCGTCCACAAGAGCGGGGTGCGGGTAACCCTGGACAACAACAACATGTGGAACGAGTTCTACCGCTGCCACACGGAGATGATCCTCACCAAGCAGGGCCGCCGCATGTTCCCTTACTGCCGCTTCCGCCTCTCCGGGCTGGAGCCCTTCCTGCGCTACATCCTGGTCATGGACATCACGCCCGTGGACAGCAGCCGCTACAAGTGGAACGGGCGCCACTGGGAGGCGAACGGCAAGGCGGAGCCCCACGTGCTGGGCAGGGTGTTCATCCACCCCGAGTCCCCTTCCTCCGGCCATTACTGGATGCAGCAGCCGGTCTCCTTCTACAAGCTGAAGCTGACCAACAACACGCTGGACCAGGAGGGCCACGTGATCCTGCATTCCATGCACCGCTACCTGCCACGGCTGCACGTGGTGCCCGCCGACAAGGCCACCGAGGTGATCCAGCTCAACGGGCCCGAGGTCATGACCTTCTCCTTCACACAGAACGAGTTCTTTGCTGTCACCGCCTACCAGAACCTGCGCATCACCCAGCTCAAGATCGACTACAACCCCTTCGCCAAGGGCTTCCGCGAGGACGGCCAGTGCTACCGGCCCGCCAGGGCCAAGGTGGAAGGGTTGGACTCCAAGCCTCTGTCTCTGGGAGAAGAGGGCAGGGCGGGAGGGAAGCCCATGCAGACCTCCCTCAAGGCTCTGTTTGGCCACGCAGAGTCCTTTGACGAGGTGATGGACCAGGAGCTCTTCAGCAACGAGGGCTTCGATATCAACATCCTGCACAGACAGATCACCCCGGCCAAACTCAGCACGGCTGCTTCTGCCTCTGTCATCAAGACTGAGAAGAATGAGGCTCCCAGGTGAGCTGTCTGGCTCAATGACTGTGTGTCTGGCTGTCA
>NC_054550.1:34879707-34909707 GCF_017654505.1 Polyodon spathula
TTCAAATCCTGGCTCAGCCGCTGACTCACTGTATGAACATGAGCAAGTCACTGAACCTCCTTGTGCTGCGTCTTTGGGGTGAGACGTTGTTGTAAGTGACTCTGCAGCTGATGCATAGTTAACACAGCCTAGTCTCGAAGTCACCTTGGATAAAGGCGTCTGCTAAACAAACAAATAGTAAGAATAATTTCACAAGCACTCTTTACACGCGGCGCACTGAAGGAAGTTTAAGAGCGTTTCAAAATACAAGAAAAACAAACTCGACTCGGGATAAATAATCACAAGTTAAACAGCATTCGTCAATCCAGCTTGCTTTTCTTTTTCTTTCTGCATTATATTTATTTGTTGTTTTGTTTTTGGCCTGACAGAGGCTCCTGAGTGTGTCCTGGAGCAGATCTCCCGGCTGGAGAGGAAGCTGCTGGATGATCTGAGGAGACTCCGACACAGACAAGTGATCCACCCCGTCCTGCAGGAAGGTAAGGAGAGGGGGGCTTCACTACTCCCTCTGCCTTGTCAATCCCAGCTACATATGAGAGAATTAAAGGCGACCTTTTCAAACGCACTTAATAAAATGTTACCATGTCGGATTGATCTTAAAGCAGGGAAGGAAATAAGACTCCCATTGCTCAGCAGTCGGTTCTATTCCTGGTTTTGCAGCAAGTTTAATTGGACACACCTGAGCTTGTTACCTACACACTGTGGCTAATGAAGCTGGTAGTAAAACCTGGAATGGGTCAGACTGCTATGTAATCAGTCGTATTTCGATCCAAGTTTCTTTCCAGAATAGGGGTGTTCTTTAATTAAAAGAGAATCAATACTCCTCAGCCACGGGTCCACTGGACCTCTGCTGGTGGCCTGAGCCTGTGGATTTCATCAGTAACGTGCCTCTCTTTGCTTCAGTTGGGATGAAGCTGAACTCGGTGGACCGCCGGATGGACATTGACCTGAAGTACCTGGGGGTGAGTCTGCCCCTGCCCCCCCCGGTGACGTGCCCTGGAGGAGAGGGGGGGTCTGCTTCCCAAAACACCTCGCCAGGTGAGTCATGCAGCCTTGATAGAGCCCCATTATTGAATTCAACAAAAAAAGGGTCTCGTTTCACATAGCCTTGTTAGCACTAATCCTGGAGTGCTTCGTGCTAACAGGTATGGTAGTCCAGGATTGGCAGTGACCAGCTAATCCACCAAAATGTGCAGAAGAAATTGAAGAAAACGATGTCAAGTTTTATCCAGACTACAATAAGACCCTATTTCAGTACCAGGCACTAGAGATTTCAGATCCATCTCCTTTGTGTTTGTTTCCAGATGTGGTCGTCCCCTTTGTCTCCCGAACGGGGAAAACGAACGACTTCACCAAAATCAAAGGCTGGAGAGAGAAGTTCAGTGTGAAATCAGAGGCTGCCCCTTCAAAACCTGAGGGTAAGGGAGTGACAGTTATACTGTAGAGGGAAAAAGTCTCCCGCTGCAGAGCAGTTTGAGATCCAGTCCAAGTTTTACTTTTTTATTAAGCTGTGTCTGTCTCCCCTGCAGGTGGCGCTGTGCCCTCGGAGAGTGCCCTGAAGAACCGCTCTGCGTTCTGCAGCGACGCGCTGGACGAGTATCTGGAGGCCGAGGCCAAACTGATCGACCAGCGAGCCGCCAGCTTCTCCCCCAGCGCAGCCTGCGCACCCGTCGCCTACCAGCTCCCCACCAAGAGCACCAGCTACGTGCGCACCCTGGACAGCGTGCTGAAGAAGCAGGCTCCCCCCTACACAGCACCCCGCCCCAGCCCAGCCAGCAAACCCACCCCCACCACCCCTAGGAAACACAAACAGGCCCCAAAAAACAAGACCCCCAGGACAGCTGGCAAAGCCAAACCTGGCAAACCTGCGCTCCCCGTTCCTCGTCCTGTTCACCCTGCTGCCAGACACAAGCCCTCGCCCAAGCCTGCAGCCAAGTCCAAACCACTCCCCCTTTCCTCCCTGCTGATCACCCCTCCTCCTCCTCCTCCTCCTCCCCTGCCCCCCTCCCTGGGTGAGGTCTACCAGCTGGGCGCGCTGCCGGACAGCGTGCCGCTGAAGCAGGATGGTTTGGGGCGCGGGCCCGGCTCCTCAAACAGCCGTGCGCAGGGCCTGTCCAAGAACATGCTGAAACTCATGGACCTGGAGGACGGGGCGCTGTGGGAGGGCAGACCGCGCACCTTCATCACTGAGGAGAGGGCAGAGGTGGCACTGAGCTCCCTGCTCACCGCACAGGTAACACCAGCACTGACGCATCTCTCAGTTTTCGTTTTTGTGCAGCTGTTTTATATTCTGGATTCGTGTAAATGTATGCATAAACTGCATCAGTGACCAGCTGCATAAAAAACACATTCAGTTAAATTTTCCTTTTAGTTTTCCCATGAGTCAGTGCCCTAGTTAAGGGAAAATGTACCCTTAAGAATTCAGTTGTGTTTATGCAACCAGCCCAGCTCTTTTTACAGTTTACATTTTTGTGTGTGTGTGCCTTTCTGAATTCCAATCTTTTGTTCTATTTTTACAAACTAGCTTTTTATCTCATTTTTTTTTCTGATTTTTGTCTCCAGTTTTCAATTTAGTGGTTTTGTTTATTTTATTGATTTATTTATTCGCTCTTTGGGATCCTTGTGTTGAAGTGGCTGTGCTTCTCTTCCTCCCCGCAGGGCTCCCTGAAGGGAAAGCCTCTGGGTAAGCTGGTCACGCGCCGGGCGCCCCCCTGCCTCAATGATTTCTGCAGGCTGGGCTGCGTGTGCTCCAGCCTGTTCCAGGAGCGCCGCCTCCCCACTCACTGCTGCAAGCCCGGCTGCATGTTCGGCTGCACTTGCCTGAAGCGCAAGGTGCTGCTGGTGAAGGCAGCCGAGCCCAAGCGCAAGAAGCAGCGCAAGGCAGAGGAGCGGGCGGACCTCATCTTCTACAGCGCGCTGGGAGAGGGGGAGGGGGGAGAGGAGCCGGTCTGCAGCAAGCACAAGAAGAAGAGGAGGAGGAGGAGGAGGAGGAGGAGGATTGAGTACAGTCAGTACCTGCTTTCACACTTCCACATGCACACTCCCATTGCATAGCAGATTCACTCATTCCTGCTTCTATTAGGAGCTTAATAATACACCCCAAGGTTGTTACCTATACACTGGGGCTGATCAAGCTGGTAAACCTTGAATGGGTGAAATTGCAATGCAATAGGAGTCTTATTGCCAACCCTGGAAATGCTAAAAGAAGCTTGCTGAGCTCAGTGACCAAGACAAAGTCTCTTCAGTGTCTTCTGTGTTGAAATGAGTTTTGATTTGTGTGCGTGAATCGGTGGGTGATGTGGACTCCCCAGCCCTTGATTGGTAAAGTGTGAAGGATCTCTTCGAGGAATGTGCTGCTTTTGCACATATCAGTTCCAACACGTCATGGACCTGAACTAAAATGAGCTTCTTGAAGTCACTATTAGTCAATTGAATTGGCTTCAAATGAAAGAAGTTGAGTTTAATCACAACAGTTATGTCTCTAAAATATCAATTCCAGTTCCTTCGAAGGATATGGAATTGGGTATTGATTTAATAAAGTAATCTTCTAATTCATGTCAGGAATGATTTGGGAACCCCGAAGTGGAGGTGTAGAGGACTGTCTAATTTGTTCTTGTAATCCACGCTTCTCTCCTCTCCTCCAGCTATCTCAGAGCCTGAGGCAGAGTCACAGCCGGCAGCCCCCCGCGTGTTGAAGCTGTGGACCCCCGTGGCTGGCGAGATCGACCCCGAGCCCGTCTTCATCCCCACCCCCTCCGCTTGCGTGCCCCCCCACTCCCCGCCTCGCTCCCCCCATTCCGGCAAAGGCAGCGGCAAGGGATACACCTGCAGGCCCAGCTCAGCGGTAAGAGACACAGGCTGCCTGTATCGGTCACAACTCAGAACCACAGTGCAACAGTATCACAGTATCTGCATGGGGTTTGTTAATACTGTTAGTGGAAGAGATCTGGGAGGTATCTGCATGGGGTTTGTTAATACTGTTACTGGAAGAGATCTGGGAGGTATCTGCATGGGGTTTGTTCATACTGTTAGTGGAAGAGATCTGGGAGGTATCTGCATGGGGTTTGTTAATACTGTTAGTGGAAGAGATCTGGGAGGTATCTGCATGGGGTTTGTTCATACTGTTACTGGAAGAGATCTGGGAGGTATCTGCATGGGGTTTGTTCATACTGTTAGTGGAAGAGATCTGGGAAGTATCTGCATGGGGTTTGTTCATACTGTTACTGGAAGAGATCTGGGAGGTATCTGCATGGGGTTTGTTCATACTGTTACTGGAAGAGATCTGGGAGGTATCTGCATGGGGTTTGTTCATACTGTTACTGGAAGAGGTCTGGAAGGTATCTGCATGGGGTTTGTTCATACTGTTACTGGAAGAGGTCAGGCAGGTATCTGCATGGGGTTTGTTCATACTGTTACTGGAAGAGGTCTGGAAGGTATTTGCATGGGGTTTGTTCATACTGTTACTGGAAGAGATCTGGAAGGTATCTGCATGGGGTTTGTTCATACTGTTACTGGAAGAGGTCTGGAAGGTATCTGCATGGGGTTTGTTCATACTGTTACTGGAAGAGGTCTGGAAGGTATCTGCATGGGGTTTGTTCATACTGTTACTGGAAGAGGTCTGGAAGGTATCTGCATGGGGTTTGTTCATATACTGTTACTGGAAGAGGTCTGGAAGGTATCTGCATGGGGTTTGTTCATACTGTTACTGGAAGAGGTCTGGAAGGTATCTGCATGGGGTTTGTTCATACTGTTACTGGAAGAGATCAGGCAGGTATCTGCATGGGGTTTGTTAAATCCAGGTTGCCTGGCTGTTTCAAGAAGAACACGACAGGAAATCACTGTAGGTGTGACAAGGATTTTCTCTCTCTCTCTCTCTCTAGATCCAGGATGAGGACAAGGGCCCGGTGTACCTGTACTTCGAGAGTATGATGACCTGTGCGAGGGTGCGAGGGTTTGACCGTGCACACAAGGAGAACACGCCCTGCGGATTAAAGATTGAGAGGGTGAGAGAGACCCCCAGCCCAGCCCAGTTCTAGCATTGGTTCTAGTTTTGTAAAATAAATCAATAATATTAACAGACCTTTTATTCTCATTTAAGAAATTAAAAATAATAATTTAAAGACTGTAAGAGTGGCTTAGAGTATAATGGCCATTGTTTATTTGTAAGCAGTCAGGTTTCAGTCACAATACAAGAGGAATGGATATAGATTATATACACACCCCCCACTCGATACATCGCGGGTGCCGGGGTCTAAAACAAATCCGCTATATAGCGAGAGACCCACAGAAAAACAAACAGGCGAGTAACATATACTGTACAACCACTCCCTCGTTTTATCAGGGGCATCAGGGTCCAGATATCTCATTTGTCGTGTAAATTAATTTCATCTCCTCTCACGTCTTCATCTCCTTTCACAAATGCACAAACCCGCTGCAATGAACGAATCCATTCCCAACAACAACATAGGAGGCTTGTTGCTAGGGAGCTGACGTCACTGCCTTGTGGCTTTTGCTGGTGCGTTGCTGCCGCACGTGAGCACCTCACTGACTAAAATAAAAACCGCTTCAGCAAGGAGATATTTAATTTCTTGGATGTCCATGATTTTTATATATATATATATAAACAAAGCTGCGGTTACTGGTAATTTCTAATAAAAAGAGGAAAGCGAGGGTGCGTTATGAAGAATTCTCACCTTATCGTTGTATTTTATATACAATTTTATTTTTATCTGTATTTTTTTTTCTTTCTTTAGGAGGAGGATCCAAACCACATGTTTTTGTCTGCACGACAGGGTAAGCATGTCTCTCTCTGTGCCTGTTCCTCCGCCCTCACAGAGGGGTCATCCTGGTGCAGCTGTAAAGGTGGCAGTTGGTGGATTACTGAGCTGAGGCTCTGATAATTCAAGACCATTTGTTCATTTGCTTTATGTGGGGAATCATGCATTTGCGTCTTCCCTACAGCACTGTGCACATTTATTAGAATACCCCATTGCTTCTGTTTGGCTTTGTTGTGTATTTGAAGTCAAACCACTGTGAAACCTTTCATTTTGTCGCCACTACGACAGGCAAGAGTGTGAAGGAGTGCCGGCAGCAGCAGGGAGGTGGAGGGTCCTCAGAGGAGCCCATCAAGCTGATCGAGATCGTCGCGGAGTGCGACTGGGAGCATAGCCGCAGCAAGATCCTCAACGCACTGTCCCGCCGGGTCAACCAGGGAGACCTGGCCCAGCCCTTCGGCGCCGAGGGCTTCCTCGTGGAGCTGGAGTCCCAGAGCGAGAGGAGGGAGGGGGGCAAGCTGGTCATCGCATCCAGGGTGCGCATCTCCCAGCCCGGCCCCCGAGAGGAGGAAGAGGAGGAGGAGGAGGAGGAAGAGAGGGAGTGGGGCAGGGTGTCCAGGGAGAAGGAGGTGTTCATGATGTCGAGCAGCGAGGGCCTGGAGACGGTGAGCAGGAAGAAGGCTGGCGTGAAGGGGCTGCCGTTCTACACAGGGGTCTCTCCTGCGGGACTCCTCAACGCTAACAAGAAGCACAGCGACTCCTCCACGCAGGATCTCGTCAAGGTAGGCAAGCAGGGATCGGACTTCTGTAACGGGGAAGCATACAGCTCTGCAGAGGGTTTAATCGTGCACTTCCTAGTTAGACACACCTGCTAAGTATATACAGAGGTGGAACTACGACTCCTATTGCACAGCGGTGTGATCCATTCCTGGTTTCACCTAAGTTTAATGAGACTCACCTGAGCTTGTTATCTGTACACAGTGGCAAATCAAGCTCACAGTAAGCCTGGAATGGTGTGGTATGCAATAGGAGTTTTATTTCCACCCTGTTAGATTAAAGAGCCAATGTCTTCCCAATGTTTAGCACACCTTTGTCAAGGGAAAGTGTGTTTGGAAACAAACAGTGGCGGTACTTGTTGGCTTTTGATTAATGACTTTGATAGGCCACACATGCAATTAATTTTTTATATATAATATATATAGAGAGAGAGAGAGAGGGAGAGAGAGAGAGAGAGAGAGAGGAGAGAGAGAGAGAGAGAGAGAGAAAATATGCTTTATCATCAATTTCAGGTCAACGGCAAATCGTATCCACAAGCCAAGCTCTTGCTCGGCCAGATGGGGGCACTGCACCCAGCCAACCGGCTGGCAGCCTACATCACGGGCCGGCTGCGCCCCACTTCACTCGAACTGTCCCATGTGACCTCCATCCTCAGCAAGAAAGCCAGAGGTGGGAAAGAGCCGCAGCTGGCAAGCAAGGAGGCGGACAAGAGAGCGTCTAGGGGCGGCCAGGCCCCCTCCCCTGTCACGCCCTCCAGGGCTGAGGCATCCGCGGCCCCCAGCCTCAGCACCGCGGCCCCCAGCATCAGCACGGGCAGCGCTCTGACCTTCAGCAAGTTGGGGATGGCCACTCTGGGTAAGAAAGATGGACTGTGCTCAGACGGGCTGGAAGGACTTGCTTCTGTGTTACCCGGAGCTGCTTGTTGTGGGTCGTGTTTTTAATTCATTGCTGCAGCTGGAGTCATTGTGGTTTGTTGTCTCTCGGCTGCAGTGTGTTCCACAGTGTAAAGGGCCGCCTTATAACGAGAGAGCTGTCTGTACGTGCGTCCTTTTATACAGGCAAATGTGAGACCTCCTGCATTCAACGAAGCTGTAATGTACCTGACCTGGGGTCAATTATAATTCCAATTACAGCGGAATTGTTTGCTGAAATTCCAATTCCAATTCCAATGCTGTTGTGTTGAATTACAATTAGTTACTGTTGTGCTGCAGTAATTCCAGTTCCAGTTCCACAGGTGTGCCATTGCTCAATTACAATGACAGTATGAATTCTGAATTGCACAATCCCACTCCTCTCCACAGTAACCAAGCCCTCTGTGGGGAATGTCTTCACCCAGTTCGTGGTGAACAAGACGGGTTCCCTGCAGCAGAGCCCGCCGGGGCTGAGCCCCCCACACCCGCAGACAGTCCCATCGGTGGTGATGAGACCGGCGCTGCCAGCTCGGGGGAGCGATCAGGGCGCCGAGGTCCCGCCGGCCATGTCCAGTAGCAGCACTCCCAGCAGCTCAGGTACTTGCAGCTCTACCACCATCGTAAGCGTCTCGGCTGCAGCCCCGCGGGGGTCGGCTGCACCGGGGTTCCCTCTCACCTTCCTCACTCTCTCGCCCAGCCTCAGATCCGGTAAGGCTCAGTCCTGCATCCCGCCGGCACGCCACGCTGTGTGTTGTGTTTTTAAAAAAATCTGCTGTTTGTGTTGTGATCAGTCATCCTCATCCCTCCCTTCTCATTCCACCCTTCAAATGGGACTGGGCTGCCACAGTGGGGAAGATTTACTCCCAAGGGTTAATAAAGATTTTTTTTTTTTTTTTTTTAAAGTTAGAGACAGTGCGATTTAAACACACTTTCTATGTTTACCTACTCTAGTATTTTTGTAACTAGCTTCTGTTTCTTGTACAAAACATCAAGAGAATTGTCACTCTCCAGTAACTCGCATTCTGCATTGTGAAAAAACCTTTGCTGTGAGGCTGGGTTTAAACAGTAACAGGGGCGGCACAGTGCTGTATCACATGACACAGAAATGGGCATTACAGGGTTAAATACCTGTTGTCTTTATTTCTAGTTATGCAGGTGTGCTAGTCAGTCCAATTTTCCTCTTGGGTTGATCAGTGGTCTCATTGCCATGTCATCACGTTGTCAGTTGATCAGTGGTCTGTCTCATTGTCATGCTGTCAGTTGATCAGTGGTCTCATTGTCACATCATCGCGTTGTCAGTTGATCAGTGGTCTCATCGTCACGTTGTCAGTTGATCAGTGGTCTCATCGTCACGCTGTCAGTTGATCAGTGGTCTCATTGTCACGTTGTCAGTTGATCAGTGGTCTCATAGTCACGTTGTCAGTTGATCAGTGGTCTCATCGTCACGCTGTCAGTTGATCAGTGGTCTCATCGTCACGCTGTCAGTTGATCAGTGGTCTCATCGTCACGCTGTCAGTTGATCAGTGGTCTCATTGTCATGCTGTCAGTTTATCAGTGGTCTGTCTCATTATCATGCTGTCAGTTGATCAGTTGTTTGTGTTTTCAGTGTAATTTGTGCGCTCTTTCCATGGTGGTTCCATGTTAAATGAACCGCATTGATCTCTGGGGATTTTCTTGCAAGCCCCTGCATTTCATGGTGGTCGTCGTAGCTGCTGTTGTAGCCAAGGCTCTGCTTCTGTTTCTGAGTGTTTATGTTCTTGCTTCGTATTTTCCAAGGCGTTCTCAATGTATAATATTTCTTGTTGCTGCTGTTAGTTTGTGTGTGTGTTTGTTTTGCAGCTGCTAGTCTCTACCACATTGTTAGTAAAGGTAACATGACAAGAATTACATTGATGTTGTTGCTATATTTCATGCACAGCGTGTTGTTGGTCAAGCCTAGACCTACATGACGACGTCTCCTCTGATGCCTGTGCTTGCTCTCCTTGTTTTAAAGCTAATCAGTAAATGTTCATAATCGCACCTGAACACTGATTCTGTTCACTGACTGTCAAGCAGAGCGGCCTAAACCAGCTCCCCAATATCACAGCTATAAAGACCTTTCTGAAATGTTCAGTATTCTTAATCTGTGAACAATCCCTCGTGCCGAGTGGCAAGCAAAACTGACGTGCTGAGATTCTCCCCCTGAGCCAGGCCTGCTGCTTCCCTGCTTTGCTTGTAGTCTCAAAGATCAGGCTTTACTAGACAGGACGCAGTGCCGGCTACACGTTTCAGTATTTATAGGTACTTTGAGCCTATAAAAGCAGCATGTGAAACGCAGGTCTGAGTAGATTACAGTCAGAGAAATGCTGACCAGGCCTGACTCTGCTGCAGTTTAGCCCTATGAGATCTGCTCCGATCACAAGCACGGACCAGGCCTGACTTTCTAACCTGATCTGAGCAGATCACAGTACAAGAATCAGCAATGCCCTGTCTTGACTCCCTTCTCGTTTCTGGTGTCCCCTGCAGACGAGGGTCCTCGGCTGGCCTCCCCCCCTGCCGCTGTGGCCCCTGTGGCCCCCGGGATAGCCCTGCCGGACCGACGGCCTGGAACCCGCTTACTCCTGATCCCCATGCCCTCTGCCCCGCCAGTGCGGCCCCCGCAGACCCCTCTGGGGCCACAGTTCCCTCCCGGACAGAGGATGGTCCTGCAGCCCATCCGCACCCCCTCGGGGGCCAACCTGTTCCGCCACCCCAACGGGCAGATCATCCAGCTGGTGCCCCTGAACCAGCTCCGTGCCAGCCTGCAGCCCAACATGCAGCATGTGGTGCTACGCAACCAAGGTGAGGACAGACCGGCAGACCCGGGCAGTGGCTGCGTCTCAAACAAAGTCAGTCTGAGCTCTGGAGCTTCAAAGAATGTTCAGGATTTTTAGGTTTTATTTTTTAAAGAGATTTCATGAACTGCCAGCTGACTTGATTTTATTAATAGAAATGGTCTTTTTTTCTTCAGTCCTTAAAGTTTTGTGAATAAGGCTTGTAAGTCTTGGCCGTTGTGCTGTTCTACTTTGACAAATGTAACTGTAATAAGATTGGCGTTTTTATTCAGAAAAGTCAGCGCCTTCATTAAACACCTTAAATGAGTTTAAAACATGAAGGCATTCACTCAAACAGCTGACTTTATTCTGGTCTTATTTTGTGAATTTGACTCTTTCCCCCCCTTCCCCCTTAGCAAAAGGCTACTCAGTTGACAGTGTGCTTGTTGGAGGGGCGTACGTTTTACAGGTGCTGCCATGTCTTAAAGCGGTTTGTTTTTCAGGGTCGGTGATTCGGTTACCTGCCCCTCCACAGCCAGCAGCAGCAACAGATCCCAGCACTGCCTCGGTCATGTCCCCAGTTCGCAGCTCCTCTGTCGCCTCCCCAGCAACGGGCCCCACAGGGATCACCACCTCCCCCACGCAGAAGCCTGTCCCTGCCCCCAGCTTCGTGAGCCAGCCTGGGACTCTCACCTTCAGGATCTCTCCCCCGGTGGGAGCAGGCGTGACACTGACCTCTGCCAACCTGCTGCCAGCACAGACAGGCAGCTTTGCCTTGCTGCAGGTCCCCAAACCTGCCTCTACCTCTGCCCCTGTTCCTACCCCCCTCCTTACCCCTGCTACCCCCAAAACCCCCAGCTCAGTCCCGCAGGCCACCACGGAGACAGAGAAACCAGGAAACAACAATCCGGATAACCGGCTTACCTCAGAAGTGGGGGAAGGAGAAGGGCAGGGAGAGAGTGGGGTGACCGAGGAGGAGGAGGAGGAGGAGGCTTCAGGAGGAAACCAGGAGGATGCAGATGATAAAGAGGAGGATGACCAGGGGCAGAAGCCCAAGCTGACATCCTCCCCCTCTCCCACACCTGCGCAAGAGCAGCCAGGCAGCCCAGACTCTGAGTCGGAGACCTCCTTCCAGGCAGCTGCTGTGTCCAGCGACCACTCCTACACCAACGGCCTCGAGCAGCGTAGAGAGTCAAAGGGGCAAAGCAGTGAGTCGGACCGGTCCTGCCTCGCTGAGCGGATTGGGGGCTCTGCTGAGCTGGAGGACCCAAGCCCCCTGCCTCTCGCTCCCTCTGCTGCCTCTCCCCCAACCCCCACTCCAAAGCCTCTCAGGACTCTGATGGACCTCAAATCCTCTCCTGTCCTCATTCTGGGTGGCAGCTCCAAGTCTTTGGTGCCGTCTGTGGCAGCCGCCAAGCCTCCTGTAGAGCTGGGACTGGACTCTGGCTCTGGTTCTAGAGGCGGTCTGGATCTAGGGAGCGGTGGTGGTGGTGGTGTTGGTGGATCCGGACCAGGCAGGCCCAACGAGTCCCGAGCTGACCCCAGCAGAGAGGCTCTGAACCTGGGGCTGGAGGATGGAGAGGTACAGGAGGAGGAGGAGGAGGAAGAGGAAGAGGATGATAAGACAGACAACTCTGAGGACGAGTTTGAGGGACAGGACAGCGAGGAGGACAGCGAGGGAGACGAGATGCAGGTTATGGACAGCGTGAGTAGCTGAAATAAGACCTTTAATGACGTGACACGGGAATTACATTCAGAGAGTTTGTATGAGCTGCTACAATTCATCCAGAACTCTGTTCAGAACTGCAGAGCACACCAGTTGCAAAGAGCAGATAAGAGTAACAATCAGATGAGTTTCACATATGTCAAATAAAAATGAGAAATGACACAGACAGGGTGTTAGAAAACCTTTGAACAGAGTGGCGGGGGTGGGGGTGGGGGGTGGTGGTGGGTGGGTGGTGGTGGGTGGGGGGGGGGGATATGTCTCATTGTGCACCATGGTACTTTAACATATTGTGGTGTTTTGATATTTTGGACGGCGCACAGAAGGGTTTATTGTCCTCCCCTGTGACCCTCCTCCCCGCAGGAAGCCTCTGACTCGAGCGAGGAGGAGGAGGATGACGAAGAAGCCATCGATATCGAGACGGTGGAGGAGCTGTCTGAGAAGATCAGTATCGCCCGGCTCAAAGCCAGCGCCATGCAGACGAGACTCGTCAAAGAGTAAGACATCACCGCCATTCCAGTCCTTCAAGACCTACGGCTCAGAACTAGGTTTCAGGACACTGCATGGCACGCCAGGGGAGACTTGGGGTTTAATACAGCAAAGTTGCCTCAAATCAGAGCTCCTTGTCTCCTGGAACCAGGTTTCAAGCCACAGTTCCTGAGAAAGTGGCTTTGTGTTCCCTGGGCTTTAGACACAGCATGAACCCCGCTGCCAGCTGGAGAAAGCCAGGGGACGGTATTCAAAGAGCTGACTGTCAAAATCCTTTGTTCTGCATTTTTTGTTGTATTCAAGTGCTTTTTGAAAAGAGAAAAACAACCGTTTTCGTGTTTTTCATCATTTCATGTTTTTCTTTTACAAAACTTGAGCGCCTTTCTTCTTGTTTTGCTTGCTTGCTGGTTCTGGAGTGTAGTGAGGATTGGTTCTAGGATTGTTTCACATCCATTTCCTTCTGGTGTTTTCCAGGTGCAGCCTCTTCCAGCCTAAGATCGTCACCAAACACAGCGTGAAAGTAAGTTGGTTTTTGTTTTTTTTTATTTTCTACACATTTCAGCTGCAGGTGGATATAGCCTCTTCCTCCAGTGAGGAGAGAGGGGGTTGTCCATCGTGTGAATTTTACTGTCCTAACGCATGAGGTAGAGGAGAAGCATGTTTGCTGTGTGGAGTACGTCAGTGAAGCAGTGTGCTCTGAAGCCTGTGCCGCACTAAATTGCTGAGTCTGTCTGCAGCGCGGGCGGCGCGTGGAGGAGGAGGAGGAGGAGCTGGTTGAGGTGGAGACCTGCTCCCGGCTCAACCACACCGCCAACGAGCGCAGGCGACGCAGCGAGATGAGAGAGCTCTTCGACAAGATGAAGAAAGTGCTGGGGCTACACCGCCTGCCCAAGGCATCCAAATACTACATCCTGAAGCAGGTGAGCAGCGTAGTGCCCTCGCCCCTCGCAGTGCTGGGTCTCATTGCTCAGTGTGTAGTGCTGGGTGTGTTTCTCATGGCTGGTGTCTCCCTCCTTGCTCAGGCACACAATGAGATCCAGGCTCTGGAGGATCAAGCTGATCGGCTCCAGGGGCAGAAGAACCTGCTGTCCCGCCGGAGAGCCGTGCTGGTGAAGAAGATCGCGCAGACGTCCGGTAAGTGGGCAGAGGGGAGGGGTACAAACATCACACAGCCTGAGAAGAAGAGATACGGGGGAGTCGGGGAGAGGGTTTACAGGCAAATGTTTCTGGAGAAGGGAGGTTTGGACAGGCTAACTGCAGTGGTGATTCGCTCAGCCAGTCTATGTCCCTGCCATGCAGCTATGGTGAGAGGTACTGTATATATTAATGTGTTTCTGACGCCTGCATCTCTCCTCTCTGGCCGCAGGGAAGACGGAGGAGCTCATCCTGAAGAAGCTGGAGTACATCTCGGCCAAGCAGAAGGCAGTGGAGATGCAGAGGAAGAAGCTGGGGAAGAGCGTGGCTGCAGGGGTCACCCCGAGGGAGCCCCCCAGACCCCTGGCCCACGTTGAGCCCTCCGAGCCCCCCCTGAAACTGGACAGCTCCCATGCAGGCAGACCCCTCATCCTGTCCCGGAAGAGAGCTCCGCACAGCAAAACTGCCGGTGAGCTGACTGCCCTGGTTAGCTAAGCAGCCTGTGCCTGTGGCTGTGGACTTCATTTCCTGCACTCATTTGGTCTTGAAATATTTGTTTGTGACGTGCTCTTAAACGCCTCCAGCTGCCACTGCTAATTAGAGCATTAGAAGCATATTGTACGTTATTGTAAAATTGCTTTCAACTTTTTTTATTTGATCTGACCATTAATGCTGCAATGAATGTTCTTGCAGCTCTGAGCTCCTCCTCAGTGCTGTGTAGTTTGTCGTGTGTGAGGTGTGACTGGGCTCCTCCTCAGTGCATGTGTGAGGTGTGACTGGGCTCCTCCTCAGTGCATGTGTGAGGTGTGACTGGGCTCCTCCTCAGTGCTGTGTGAGGTGTGACTGGGCTCCTCCTCAGTGCTGTGTAGTTTGTCGTGTGTGAGGTGTGACTGGGCTCCTCCTCAGTGCTGTGTAGTTTGTCGTGTGTGAGGTGTGACTGGGCTCCTCCTCAGTGCTGTGTAGTTTGTCGTGTGTGAGGTGTGACTGGGCTCCTCCTCAGTGCTGTGTGAGGTGTGACTGGGCTCCTCCTCAGTGCTGTGTGAGGTGTGACTGGGCTCCTCCTCAGTGCTGTGTGAGGTGTGACTCAGTGCTGTGTGAGGTGTGACTGGGCTCTCCTCAGTGCTGTGTGAGGTGTGACTGGTGCTGTGTGAGGTGTGACTGGGCTCCTCCTCAGTGCTGTGTGAGGTGTGACTGGGCTCCTCCTCAGTGCTGTGTGAGGTGTGACTGGGCTCCTCCTCAGTGCCGTGTGAGGTGTGACTCTGCTCCTCTCTCTGTGCAGGTGTATTGGGCTCCTCCTCAGTGTTGTCCACAGGCAGTCTCGTGGTCACTCCTGAGGGTCGTCTCGTCTCTCTGAAGCCCCCCCTGCAGACCGGCCCCCCCATGGTGGCAGCAGAGATCACCTCTCTCCCAGGTACACCCAACAGGCAGCAGTGAAGCTGCAGGGATGGTAATAAGACTGCTATTGCACAGCAGTTGCACCCTTTCCAGGTTTTGCTACAAGCCTGGTTAGCCACACTGTAGAGGTAACCATCGCAGGTGCGTCGTATTAAACTCCTTGTAAAACCAAGAATGGATCAAACTGCTTTGCAGTGGGAGTCTTAATGCTATGCCTAAGCGATAACGCTTTAATGCAGTGATCCATATGACAATGCTGTTGTATATAGAATAATGTATAGGCTGCTTAGTGTGTCATTCAGATCTAAAGTTGCAGTTACACCCTGACCTATACGGGAGTCACCTTTCAATCAATGGAATACATTTAATTCAAATTAAAAAAGCGATAATGAAGTCCCCCCCAGTGGATTCATTCACACGCGTGTGTTTTGCTTTGTTCCAGGAGTAGCGTCTGTGATGATCCAGCTGCCGGGTCTCACACTCCCAATCCAAGTGAAGAACTGCATCCCCCTCCCAGTGACTGGAGCTCAGACCAGCTCACAGAGAGGAGCACTGCGTGGAGCTCAGACCAGCTCACAGAGAGGAGCACTGCGTGGAGCGCAGGGCGGAGCTCAGACCAGCTCACAGAGAGGAGCACTGAGGGGAGCTCAGGGCGGCGCTCAGACCAGCTCACAGAGAGGAGCACTGAGCGGAGCGCAGGGCGGAGCTCAGACCAGCTCACAGAGAGGAGCACTGAGCGGAGCGCAGGGCGGCGCTCAGACCAGCTCACAGAGAGGAGCACTGAGCGGATCACAGGGCAGAGCACAGAGCGGAGTGCAGGGCAGAGCTCAGACCAGCTCACAGAGAGGAGCGCAGAGCGGAGCACAGAGCGGAGCGCAGGGCAGAGCGCAGGGCGGAGCACAGAGCGGAGTGCAGGGCAGAGCGCAGAGTGGCGCACAGAGCGGCTCCTCACTTCCCAAGACAGGCACAGCAGGTAGGCACAGCACGATGCCGCGGGTTCCTTGCTGTTAAACATTACCAATGCTACTATTAAGTATTAAGGCAACATTTTGTCAGTCCCTTGACTGACCTTTTTAATAGAGAAGTCTCACTGCATTTAAAACTGTCACTGCTGATTAAACGTGTGTGTGTTTGTATAGATCTAGATAAATATATATATATATATATATATTTATATATACACACACACATACACACACAGTCCAAGGCTCTCCTCTGTTGTAATTCACCCTGTTTCTGTCAGCAGAGCCTGAGGAGTTCATCATGCCCAGGATTGTGAATGTCACCTCACTAGCCGTCTCGGACACAGAGAAGCAAGGAGCCCCTCCTCGACCCCTGGACTCCAGCCTTGAGGGCCAGCCAGGGCCCCAGGAAGAGCCAGCAGGGGGGAAGGAAAGAGAGGCCCTCAGTTCATCTGGTACCCCAGTTCCTGAGGGCCCAGCAGAGCAGAGCAGTGGCCCCCTGGACCAGAGCAGGAGCTGCCTGGAAGAGGAGAGGGAAAGAGGGAAGGGAGCGGCAAGAGAGGAGCCTGCTTCCCCTGGTCGTACAGCAGAGGGAGAGGAAGAGACCAGGGAAAGAGATCAGAAGGATGGAGGGGACCCTGCTGGGGATCCAGATTCGAGTCAGGAGGAGGCGGAAGATGAGGATGAAGACCCTGAGGATGACCGGCTGACCTCCCTCCTGAACGAAATCGTCTTTCTGAACCAGCAGCGCGGCAGCGACATGCAGACGCAGTTCACACAGTGCAGGGAGACGAAGGATAACGGCTCTGCAGGGGGTGTTGCCAACACTGTCAGCCCCCTCTTCCTGCAGCTGGCTGATGAGCTGCTGGACCCTCCCTGCGCCGAGAGCATTGATTCGGACAGACAGCAGGGGGCGCCAGGAGAGGGCGACTTTGTCAGAATAGTGTTGGGCTCAGAATTCGTGGATTCTGGCTCTGGAGCCAGCAGCAGCACAGGGGTGATGAATGGGACCAGCCAGCAGGGGCGTGCACTGACCCCTCCCCCCCTGCTGCAGCACATGAGACTGGGCAGCAGCACTTGCCCCTCCTCCCCCCCTACCTCCACCCAGCACACTCCCGCGGACAACGAAGCCTGGAGACCCATGCCCAAGCTAGCTCCCCTCGGACTGAAATCAGGGCTCAATCAGACCCCCCCGTCTCCTCCCCACTCCACCTCCACACTCTACACTACAACCATGCCCCTGCTGGCCCCCGCCTCTCCCAGGGAAGGAAAGAGCAGCAGGAGCCCCCCCTTACTCAGTCAAGCAGACTGCTGACAGAGTGGAGAACAATAAGAATTATAATAATCAGGGAGTGTACTTGTATAGATGACTTGTTAATATGTACTTATTTATAGTCTTTTTGTCCAGAATAACTGCCGAACGTGCCTTTTTGAAATTGCAAAGGCTTTGGTTTCCTTTCTTTTTTTTTGACTGGGGTAAGAGAAAGGGCAGGTAGCGTTGGGGAGGGTGGGGTTTTCTTTTAAAATGGTGCCCCAACTTTCTTCTGAATGTATAGGGTTTTTGAAGTGATTACTGCTGTGGGCGTGTTTGAAATGAAAGCAGTGTCTCAGAACAGCAGCCAACATTGTGCTGCCACGTATGTTTTGAATGTTGTTAGGAGTCTGCTTGGGGGTGGGGCAGCCCCTCTGAGCATGCACCCGGGTCATTCCCAGCAGTACTCCAGGCAAAGAGGTCAAGAGACAAAGGCCCACCACAGCATCTTCGTTTGAGAAGTATGGGAAGAGCGACACATTGGTTGCTTTAAGAGTATTGAGTGGAGTTCTGTTTCCTAGGCCTGTCTGCAGTCTTCACAGTTCATGCTGCAGTAGTAAACGGAGTCCCCATTCTCCTGCTCCTAGTGCTGGAATATTGAAAGCAGTTTCTCTTTCACCCCAAAACAAATGCAGTCAGTTCTGAGCAGTTAGCTCTGTGTTGTTGTGGGACTTCTACTGAATTGATTGAAGTGATTAATAATGAAAAGTAATGCTGGTGATGATGGCTGATCAGAGTTTATATGCGCAGGCTGTCATTTTGTATAGCTGTTTTTCATGTGTATATTTCGAATGAGAGGCTTGTCAATGTGTATCTATCTCTGCATCAATAGTGCTGAATTTAGAAATGCAAAAAAATAAGAATTCAGTGAGACGTTTCAACTAGATTTTTTTTTTTTTTTTTGGTTAATCAGTACATCCTGGTAATTCCCTGCTAGTGTGTACAAACATACAGTCTTTGTGTTGTAGGAAGAAATGTAAATGCTTCCATTCTTTGTCTGTTTGTTTTTTGTAATAAATGAGGCTGCACTTTTGAAAGAAGCGGCAGTTTTGTCCCCCATGCCTGTTTTTCCGAGCAGAGACGAAGACACTATTTTTTTAAAGATATCTATTGCTGCCACGTTGTGATCTCCTTTCTGTAGAGGACGACAGGAGACTTTGTGGCCTTCAAATAAAATAAATACAAAGCCGTTCTTGACCTGTGTGTGTGTGTTGTGGTGGTGAAGGTAATGTTCTGTCAAGTTGTTCAGAAATTCCTCTTTTGTTTTGAATCATGTTTTAGGTTGAAATAATTACACGTGTGCAAGATTTTGCCGTTGGCACCAAAACTGGGAAATGGCAAACTCCCCAAAATAAGTCACCACTGAGATTGTGTTCCTTTGCTGTCATCTAGAAAACGCTTCACGGTGCTGGATTCAGAAATACGAAAGGAAACGGATAAACGGTTTTCAGTTTTTCACAATGTCTTCATCGTCTTATTTGTTAACAGTGTGTTCATGTGGAATTGACCTGTTCTAGCATTAATTATAGCAGTGGTGTCCACCTCCAGTGCTGACATTTCTGCCTGCCCCCTGCGGAGATGCACCCTCCCTGGAGTGCGCTCGGCTGGCCAGTGACCTGATATTTCAGTTGATTGCCTTGAAATGATATGAGCTCTGTGTCTCGTGGCCCGACTGTGCGTCACGGACACGGTGCAGGGTGTTGGGATGTAAGGGGACTCGGGTTCTGGAATCAGTGCTTCTGGGGACTCAAGGACACACAGAACCGCTCTGCGCCGACTGCATACTGTACCCGACTGGTACTGTTTACTTCTCTTTGTATGTGTATGTCCCTAAAGTGTGTGTGTGTGTATGGGCTAGATTTGCATCCTGAGCCATTCGAAAAAAAAACATCCTGCCAGTTCTAGTATGAAGAGGAGCAGTGTGCTGTAAGCTATTAAAGGAACCGACTGTATTTAGCTGAGCAGAATTAGGGGGGATTTAAAAGGAATTTTGATTAGGTTAACTCTGTAAGCAATACTTTAAGTGCAGCACAGAATCCAGGACCAGAGGACACAGTTGGGAGTGGAGACAGATTTTAGGACAGAGAGCCATTGGAATGGAATGAGTTATCTAGACATGTCAATACTGAATCAAGGTTTTGAGATCGTACAGCTACTAGGAACCGGACGAGCACGGGTAGGCTGAATGGACTTCTTTTGTTTGTTAGTTACCTTGTTATGTAAAGGAGCAGAGTTGCCCAGTCTGTCCTTCCAGGGGCTGGGCTGAGAGGGCATGCTGGTGCACTGTGCCTCACTCCCAAGAGAGAGAGAGAGAGGCAGAGCGGTGCAGGGATATCCGAGTGAGCCCTGGAGAACACAACGCTGACATTTTTTAATCAGCTCTATGCTTTGATTACACAGGGATAATTAAAAGGCAGGAAACTAATGAACGCATTAAGCCAAGCTGACGTTTCTCAGGATGGCAGGTGAAATCTGGCGGATGGATTGGAAATAACAGCGTGTGAAGGGGCAGCGGGACTAGGAGAGCAGCGTTCAGTAAGGGAGGGAGGGAGACTGGCAGAAGGCAGTGCTGTATAAGGAGAGCATGTCAGTTGTAATGTTTGATTCCCTACAGGATGAGGTCCTTGACAATGGGTGTGTTTTCATTTGATCTTATGTGGAAGGCTGGCTCACCGGGGAGGCGTTTAAACAATATTAGCAAGGTTTGGGATTTCAGGGGCATAGCCTGTTATTTAGAACAAAGCCGTTCCTCGCACCAAAGCGCTGGCGAGAAATCCGAGTTGTGAAAAGGAATTGGCTCCAGGCTCATTTCGAAACGAAGATGTGTAAAACGATCTCTCCTCATGGCCGGTGAATTGATATTCCTGTACAATCACGAGACCCGCACTTGCCTCGAGTAGAGCTTGCTGTCTAAATCCTGTGCATGTGCCTGATGTTTGAGCCGCTAGGGCCGCCATAGACGGGCTGGTAAAAGGGGGAGCAGGTTTGCCGTGTTTATATGGGCGGTGTACCGGGTACTCTCGCCCGGGATCTTGCAAACGACACTGCCGGTGGCAATCCGGACTCGACCCGCACAGAGGCACCGGCAGCGGGACACGCAGTGACAGCGGGGCCGGGGAGGAGAACGCGGCGGCTGCATCAATCGTGGAGACACAGTATCGCATTTTTACGAAGAAAAAAACACTGAGGCCATTTAAACTGCTGTTTAAACCCCTAGCACCTGGTCAAAGGTTAAGCACATGACACGAGCTACTCGTGTTTATATTTGGGGCTGAAACACAGTACAATAGAATATGTTCTTTCAGTTGTTAGACAGATTTTAATAGTTTTTATTTTTCGTTTATAAACATGCAGTGCCATGGAAAGCATGTGTTCACGGTTCGTTCATAAATACGATTCGGTTACCGGAGCGGACTGTAATCTTGCTGTGCAGTAATAATGTTGCCATGGATACGCGTATAATGACTACTTATTATTAGTTTATTATTATTATAATAATAATAATAATAATAATAATAATAATAATAATAATAATAATAATAATTTACCGTTCAACGCTTTAGACATCTCAGTAGATTATTATCAATAATTTTTTCAATTTTATTCAGGAGGTAATATGCTATCCCTGAGAGCAATTCAATTCTCACGACAGGACTGTATTGCGCGCTCAGTGTACGACAGCAATATTGCAAGGCACGCTAGTGATAATAACGTCGGCGATAATAACATAATAACAGAAGCTGCGGAGAGCTGGAGCAGGGAGCTCAGGAGCAAGGACGCGTAACATGAAATCAACCGAGACATGCAGGACAATGGGACAGATCTGAATAGAGCTGCATTAAAGCAAACGTGGGCGGGAGGAGCGTGTTTTTATTATCTGCAAACGACAAAGACAAAATAACCAAATACAGTGAGAGAGCGGATCAGACAGGATTGGAGTTCCGGCAGTGTGTCTCATATACTCGGATTGGAGAAGCAGCGTTTGGATGCGGTTTAATCTGCATGGTGCGAGCGTTTTAGCCAAGTGACACCACTGGACGAGATATTGAGAGGACAGCGCGCTGCTATCGGTTCAAAGCAATCAGTGCAGAAGTGCTGACGAATGCACGAAGGATTTTACGCAGACAGTTCCTACCATGGCGAGATTTTTTCCAGTTCGGAATCGTCGTTAAATATGTTTTGGCGCAAAGCCTATGTCATGACAGACAATCGAGACATGATGTAGGGGAGAAGAAAAGCACACGGGCGCGCATTTTCTGCAGACATTTTTGTTTTTATTCTCACCTGAATCATTACATTGTTGTTTCATTATTTTTTTTTGCAAACGCAGAAGGCACGGTTCCTGGCTGTGGATTTTTGTTATTATAATAATCATTCTCTCTCTCACTCTCTCGTCCATGGACCTGCGACCGCAGTATTCACTTCGTTTCTTGCCATATGCTCATCGTGGTCTAGCATGGAGCCTATTCTTCTTCACCCTCGCCAGCCTGGAGAATAGTAAAAGAGACACCGAGCGAACAGATTCATGTGGCAGGCACAGCTGTGTGCATGCTTGCGTGTGTGCAGAAACGCTGCAGACGGAGAGATCAATGAGAGCGTCATTGTTTTGAACATTCTGAACGCCCCCATCGCTGACACATACATGGGAAATACAGAGATCGCATTTTATTATCATTCTAATTATTATTTTTAAAAACATTTTATTTGAATTGACTTGTTTTGTTTAGTCGCCGGATTCGCCTACAGATTTATTTTTTTTTTTCAAAATGACGGTGGAAGGCTCAACTATAAAGAGCCGGATTAAAAACCTGCTCCGGTCTCCTTCCATCAGACTCAGGAGGAACAAAGCCGGCAGCAACAAGGAGAGCCTCGGCAGTAAAGTACGTCTCGATTATCGATTTAACAAGCCTCGGCAGTAAGTACGTCTCGACCAGAGATCAGATAGCTAACTTGTGCCTGGTGTGACTGATAGGATCAATCACTGATTAGATAGTCTATCTATCTATCTATCTATCTATCTATCTATCTATCTATCTATCTATCTTCATCCTATCTGTCTCTCCATCCATCTATCCACCTGCTTGAGCTGCAATCAGTCGGTCCCATGTTGGTTTATATTCCTCTCTCTCTCTCTCTCGCTCTCTCTCTCTCCCCCTCTCTCAGTGTGCTATACAGTGTCGCTGGGGACCATTTAGTGCAGTGCTGTGTGTATCCCATGTGCGTGTGATGGTAGTTACTGACACATCATACCGTGTGCAGTAAGTCCCGATGCTCGAGTGATGAGCTTCATTATGTACCGCCCTGTGGCAATCCACAATCTGGACGTTTCGCAGGAGATCCTGCCTGGGGATTGGTTAATGAGGGCTGATCCCGTATTGCAGATGGTTAATCAGGGTTTAATGATCTTAGCTGGACAGACAAGCCTTTCAGCCTGGAATGCCTTACTTTACAGACCCATGAACCATATACTGCTTGACCAATATAGACAACTGTACCGCTACACACAGCTAGACAACTGAACCAGAACAGCACTGATCTACTGAAGAGCTACTGTTTGATCCCTCACAACACATTACTAGAGGCATTGACTGTTTATAACAGTCACTTTAAAGGACCTTTAGTTTCTCTGATTTTCTGGGTCACTGGCTGAACTGCAGATTTAATCAAAGAATGTCTTCCTGAAAGAGTTTGAACTGCAAGAAACGATGAAGTGATGAAACCACGTGGCTTTTCAGTTGGCACTTTAATACTAAAGTTTCAATTTGTTCTTTTTTTTGTATCAAGACATCAATTTGTGCAGCAGTGATTTAAAAAAAAAAGAAAAAAAATCATGTCTCTGTGCTTTTATTCTTTGACAGTCTTCAAAGGAGCTGGAATCCCTCACCCCAGGGACCCAGAGAGCTAGAATCCCTCAACCAGAGAGCTAGAATCCCAAACCCCAGAGAGCTGGAATCCCTCACCCCAGAGAGATAGAATCCCTCACCCCAGAGAGATGGAATCCCTCACCCCAGAGAGATAGAATCCCTCACCCCAGAGAGATGGAATCCCTCACCCCAGAGAGCTGGAATCCCTCACCCCAGAGAGATAGAATCCCTCACCCCAGAGAGCTGGAATCCCTCACCCCAGAGAGCTAGAATCCCTCACCCCAGAGAGCTGGAATCCCTCACCCCAGAGAGATAGAATCCCTCACCCCAGAGAGCTGGAATCCCTCACTCCAGAGAGCTGGAATCCCTCACCCCAGAGAGATAGAATCCCTCACCCCAGAGAGATAGAATCCCTCACCCCAGGGACCCAGAGAGATAGAATCCCTCACCCCAGAGAGCTGGAATCCCTCACCCCAGAGAGATAGAATCCCTCACACCAGAGAGCTGGAATCCTTCACCCCAGAGAGCTGGAATCCCTCACCCAGAGAGATAGAATCCCTCACCCCAGAGAGCTGGAATCCCTCACCCCAGAGAGATAGAATCCCTCACCCCAGAGAGATAGAATCCCTCACCCCAGAGAGCTGGAATCCCTCACCCCAGAGAGCTAGAATCCCTCACCCCAGGGACCCAGAGAGATAGAATCCCTCACCCCAGAGAGCTAGAATCCCTCACCACAGAGAGCTAGAATCCCTCACCCCAGGGACCCAGAGAGATAGAATCCCTCACCCCAGAGAGCTGGAATCCCTCACCCCAGGGACCCAAAGAGCCAGAATCCCTCACCCCACGGACCCAGAGAGCTGAAATCCTTCACCCCAGAGAGCTGCTCCTGTGTGCTGGGAGTTCATTCTCACATTGTAATTGATCAAAACCCATGGTTATGCTACAGTATATATTTCCCATAGTTTACCTTGGTTTGGAATGTTTTTGAATATGCTTTACCATGCCTCTCTGTGCTTTCCAATGCTTATCAGTGCCTCACCATGCTTTCACTGTGCTTTCACCCTACTATGCTTTTACTATGGTAAAGGTTTTTAAGGGTCCTGGTCACAGTCTGGGCTACTCTGTCTAAAAACCAAGCTTGCTATTGATTCTTGCAAACTGCTACTTGGAGATGTGGAGGACAGTCTTGAGATGCTGTTGTGAGCCCGGCTGTGTGTACACACCGTGTGTCTGGGTGTTTGTGTGCAAACAAGGCATTCTGCATCAACAAGGGCAGGGTGGTTGTGTGGAAACAGCAGCGGGGTGGCGGTGAAGGTGAAAGTGCACTTTCTATAGATTAATAAATGCTGAATGAGCCATGCTGCAGTCTACACCACCTCAGAGCCAGCGTGTAGCGCAGCGTTGTCATTACATACAATCTGTAAGCAACATGGCATTTCTGTCATTAGCACTGTGTGTGTTTGTGTCTGTCTGTGTCTATGTGTGTGTGTGGGTGTGTATGTCTGTGTGTCTCTATATCTATGTGTGTGTGTATGAGTGGGTGGGTATATGTGTGACTGTCTGTCTCTGACGATGAAGCCTCACCACTCTGAGTAAGAACTGGAACTAGAAGTGCTTCTGCTTTTGAGATTCCTCAAATCTGTCAGCACTCTGAAAACAAGTCTAATGCAAATGAGTGTGAAAGAATAAATAACTGAGAACCAAACCCAAGATATCAGAATCCAATTACTGGATCAAATTCTAATGCTTGGGTACCAATACTTAAAGAAGCAATGTCTCATGTGACTGGTTCTAAAGGGATGCTTTCATTGTCATGTGCAAGTACAGTAATGGGTACCGATTACGCTGCACCAAGATCATAACCAGTCCTGTGCCTCTGTGTCGCCCCCTACAGGTGACCCTGGAGAAGGTACTCGGCATCACTGCCTCAGGGAGCAGTGGACTGGCTTGTGACCCTCGAACTGGACTGGTGGCGTATCCTGCAGGGTGAGCCGGGGACTGGGAGGGGGGCACTGCGGTTAGAGCTGAGGGACTGGGAAGGAGGGAGAGAGGCAGTGTGGTTAGAGCTAAGGGAGGGAGGGAGGGAGGCAGTGTGGTCTAGTCTGTGTAGGGCAAGGGAGTTGTCTTTAAAATGTTTTGTGAGAGGATAACCAGCCCCTGAATGCAGTTCACACAGGAGGGAATGCATGGCTTTCGGGAGTCATGAAACACGTAGTTCATTTTTAATTTATCTGCAGTGAGGTTCATAGGCAGGGTAAAGCAGCTCTGGGGATGAAGCTCAGTTCAGCTGGGGTTTAGTATTCTAAATCTACACTATTTGAGAGTCAATGCAAAGTTCTCATAAACACAGTAAACAGTGGAGTGAGCCGTGATGAGTAGGTATCTCTGCATGTAAATCTCATGAGCAGAGCCGAGGAACCAGTTAGACCAGCCTTGGTGGGTGGGGGTGGGGGGGTGGGCAGTGGAGCTGTTCCGGAGAAAGGAAGAGTCTGCCTTTAGGAAATTTACAGTGAAAAAAACTGAAAGCTTTGATATGTGTGTGCTTGTGTGTGTGTGTGTGTGTGTGTGTTTGATATCTAGGTGTCATTTCCAATGAGAGAGAGGGAGAGGGAGAGGGAGAGGGAGAGGGAGAGGGGGGGGTCTCTGCTGGTTCACAGATTTCCTCTGCTGTGATAATGAAGCACATACTGGAAGGTGTCATTAGAACACAATTCTAATTTAAACCGCCTGTGGCAGTCTTAGCAAGCTCGTATCTGAGTACAGCGCTGATCCCCTGCGCTGCAAAACCTGCTTCCGGATTATCAAGAACAGGAGGGGGGAGGGAGGGAGGCCAAATCTCTTTTAACTTGGCATGAGCCGGGCAGGAGCACAGATTGCACTGTTGAAAACGCGCAGTGCCTCTCGGAGTGACCAGTCCATCAGAAGCGAGAACATGCAAGCCAACACGTCACAGTGGAAACAGGCTAGCACAGTATATTAATATCTGCACTGCTGGCACGCTAAACACAAACAAATAATGACTCCAATTCTGTTTGCTTTAGTGGCGTGTTTAAGCCTATCCTCTAAATAAATAATAGACGTTTTCATTAGAACTGGTTGTTCACAGAAATCCTTGACTCCTGCATCCTGGAGTGTCTTGTTTCCTGTCTGGGGGGGGGGGGGAGAGAAACCACAAGACCAATTAACACTACTGGCAGAGCAGCGCTAATGAGAGAGGGAGGGGGACAGGGAGACAGCGGGAGGGGGAGAGAGAGAGAGACGGAGGGAGGGAGAGTAGCTCAGTGTTTAGAGCGCTGGGTTGAAATTTTTATTGGCAAATGTTTAGACAAGCAGTTTACTTATGGGATTCGCCCCAGCAGTGAGAGCAGGGTTCAGTCTGTGTGTTCAGTATGGATATACTGTAGTGAGGCACTGTGCCCTGTGTGTGTTCAGTATGGATATACTGTAGTGCAGCACTGTGCCCTGTGTGTGTTCAGTATGGATATACTGTAGTGCAGCACTGTGCCCTGTGTGTGTTCAGTATGGGCACAGTCCAGCACTCTGCCCTGTGTGTGTTCTCCTGGAGACAAGACAGAAACTCCTCTGTCCTTACTGTAAAAACACACATCAACACTCACACACTCACACACACACACACACACACACACACACACACACACACACTACACACACTCTCTCTCTCGCTCTGGTATTATTTGCTTCTTGCAGGCTCTAGTTTACAGTGCTGCTCTGTTCCCCAGCTGTTCTCTATGTGCTCCTGACTCTCTCTCTCTCTCTCTCTCTCTCTCTCTCTCTCTCGTCCCCTCTCCCTCCTCTCTTCTCCCCTCTCGAATCATCTGGAGACCTTCAGCATAGTCAGCAAGCTTTCCATCTCGCCAGGGAACGCTCTCCCTCCTCTCGCACTCTCCTCTGTTACAAGAGATACACTCTAGCTCCTATGACGAGAGGCTGTACGCCCTCTCCCTAGCAGCATGTAAAGGACCTGCATAGACGAGAGAGAGAGAGACGACGAGCAGAGAACCATATAGTCATCACTATGAACTTCTGCCCGTCATCTGCCTTCGGCAGCGTCGCGAAGTTTACAGTGTGTTCCCGCAGCTCTCTAATGTGATCCTGACTCTCTCTCGCTCTCTCTCTCTCTCTCTCTCTGGTATTATTTGCTTCTTGCAGGCTCTAGTTTACAGTGCTGCTCTGTTCCCCAGCTGTTCTCTATGTGATCCTGACTCTCTCTCTCTCTCTCTCTCTCTCTCTCTCTCTCTCTCTCTCTCTGGTATTATTTGCTTCTTGCAGGCTCTAGTTTACAGTGCTGCTCTGGGTCAACTGCACTTGCTGGATCTTTAATATTCTATGCGACACTGAAATGCTTCCCCAACTTACTTCCCCACAACCGGTATTTTTGCATGGCAAAGGGCAGGGGGCACTATCTGTTTACACAGTGAGAGGAGTGGGGAGTGGTGAGTCCCATAGCTAGGAGTAAGGCTATATTAATAACCTCTCTTTCTCTCTCTCTCTCCCTCTCACTCTCTCTTTCTTTCTCTCTGTCTCTCTCTGTCTCTCTCCTCACTCTCTCCAGGTGTGTGATCGTGCTGCTGAATCCCAAGAAGAACAAGCAGCATCACATTCTCAACAGGTCAGGACAGCTCTTTAAACACGGTCCATATACTTTCCTTAGCTTCACAATAAGTGCTTCTGAGCTGAGTGCAGTGGAGTGTACCTATTGTATAGTTCAGTTGGTTTCACTGCTGTTTGCATTGTGCATGTCGTTTCACAACAGGACCCTTGTAATAGAATGCCTTGCTTGGGAGTGTTTAATTCATTCATTTCGTTCGTTCTGTATTGTTATAGGAAAACAATCACAGCGCTGGCTTTCTCTCCTGATGGCAAGTACCTGGTCACTGGAGAGGTGAGATTCATTAAAATCTACGAGAACGACTCCTTTATCATCTCATAATCACCACTACCTTTAGCAGTGTTATTGAGGGGAAACTAGAAGAAACCGAGTCAAGCAAGCCAATATATCAACTTGTGCCTTCGTCAGTATTATTGAAACTAGAAGAGATTGAGTCAAGCAGACAAGGGTTTCGGCTAGTGCCTTCATCAGTGTTATAGTTTTTGTTATTATTATTTTTATTATTTGTTTATTTAGCAGACGTCTTTATCCAAGGTGACTTACAGAGACTAGGGTGTGTGAACTATGCATCAGCTGCAGAGTCTTTCCTCAATGCTGTGCTCTTGCAGTCCGAGCTGGTTTCTGTGCACTGCTGGAGCGAGTCCCTCTCCTCAATGCTGTGCTCTTGCAGTCCGAGCTGGTTTCTGTGCACTGCTGGAGCGAGTCCCTCTCCTCAATGCTGTGCTCTTGCAGTCCGAGCTGGTTTCTGTGCACTGCTGGAGCGAGTCCCTTTCCTCAATGCTGTGCTCTTGCAGTCTGAGCTGGTTTCTGTGCAGTGCTTGGTGCGGATGTGTTTGGGGCAGCCCTGCAGTGACCCTGCCCCAGCCTGCCCCAGCACTACCCCACCCTACCCCAGCACTGCCCCAGCACTGCCCCAACCCTGCCCCAGCACTGCCCCACTACAGCCCCAGCCTTACCCACTGTGTCTCTGTGTCTCTATCTCTCTCAGAGCGGTCACATGCCTGCGATGTGGGTGTGGGAGTGTTCACTGTGTCTCTGTGTCTCTATCTCTCTCAGAGCGGTCACATGCCTGCGGTGCGGGTGTGGGAGGTGTCGGAGCGCTGTCAGGTCTCAGAGCTGCAGGAACACAAGTATGGCGTGGCCTGCGTGGCCTTCTCCCCCAACAGCAAGTACATCGTCAGCGTGGGCTACCAGCACGATATGAGCGTCAACGTGTGGGCGTGGAAGGTACCATCCCACTCTCCATCTGTCTGTCTGTGTGTACATGTCTCTGTCTGTCTGCGTGCCTGCCTGTGTGTGTTTGTCTGTCTGTGTGTGTCTGTCTCTCTGTGTATCTGTCTCTGTGTCCGTGTGTGTGTATGTGTCTGTGTCTACCTTTTCCTGTATGTCTGCCTGTGTGTAATATACATTCTAAGGTAGACCTGTTAAGAAACTAATGGGTAACACACCAAGTCATTCACACAGTGTTTTCTGGATAGAGAAAAGCACCTGGTTAATGTTACACAACTTGAAATAAACAACTCCCAGGAGCCCTGCATTAAAGAACCTCACTTGCTTATTTCAACGGGTGATAGTGACATGGAATAAATAAAAGCTTTGCAGTTAAGTCAAGTGGATGAACGTTTGGACGAGTGCCATCCTCAGTGTCTTCGTTTGAGAAACGTTTGGGCTCCTTCGTCACTGGAAGGCACTGAGGAAGGGCCTTGCCTAAACGTTCGCCTGCTTGACTCTTCATAGTTTCAGCTCACACTGTATTCCCTGTGTTCCCTAACGCTGTTTTTTATCTCTTGTTTGTTTTTGGTTTCTTCAGAAGAACGTGGTCGTGGCGTCTAACAAGGTCTCCAGCAAGGTGACGGGTGTGTCCTTCTCTGAAGACTCCTCCTACTTCGTCACCGCCGGCAACCGGCATGTCAAGTTCTGGTACCTGGACCACGCCAAGTCCTCCAAGGTACTGCCGGGTGCAGTAAAGCAGAGCGGAGTGTTGTAATCAGAGCAGGGTGCAGTAAAGCAGAGCGGAGTGTTGTAATCAGAGTAGGGTGCAGTAAAGCAGAGCGGAGTGTTGTAATGCAGAGTGGGGTGCAGTAAAGCAGAGCGGAGTGTTGTAATGCAGAGTGGGGTGCAGTAAAGCAGAGCGGAGTGTTGTAATGCAGAGTGGGGTGCAGTAAAGCAGAGCGGAGTGTTGTAATGCAGAGCAGGGTGCAGTAAAGCAGAGCGGAGTGTTGTAATCAGAGTGGGGTGCA